>NC_056736.1:403801404-404018904 GCF_019279795.1 Protopterus annectens
TCAGATACACACACTTTTCATTTTTTTTTAATTTTCTCTATTTATTTTAATTTTACACTCTGTAAACAGCAAAAGTGCTGTTTAGCAAGCATAAAATAATGCTGACTGTTAGCTTACTTAATGTCCGAACTTCACAACACTTTAATATGCTGCTGTCAAGTGTCAGACTTGTTTTTCAGCAGGCATTATCTGTACTTTAACACCCTGCTGGACAGCAATCCTTCTGCAGTCATAGTGCTGCTATATGGTTTGCCCATTTTCTAAACAGAAGTACAACCCTGCCAACAACACTGATACTGTAAGTCAGCAAACACATGCTTAATAAATGAATAGGCATGTATACACACCATGAATTAAGCTGAGAACCACTCAGAACAGATATACAAAGTGTTCACTGTACACTGTTAAGACAGCAGAAACAGTAAATGCTATATAGTATGATGTCAGCAAGTGCAGCAAACACATATATCTATGTAAACTATTCAAGTCTAAAACACTGTACAAGTAAAACTCAAATGACTGCCATTTTAGTCGTACAAGCAAATATAATCTAAGCTCAATATAACAATTAAATGTTAAATGAAGTATGGATGCAGGATACACAAAATAATTTGCAAATCAAATTAGGCCCACTAAATTAACACTTAGAAGACATACCTTATTGATGCATTATGGGAAGTTTGCCATCAAATTTGCATGCATGGATACCATCTGAATAAAAGTCTCAAACTAGAGATAAAGGCAAGTTATTCATCTTACAGGAGAAAAATAAGGCTGAAGATAATAACACATACCTCTCTTCCTTTTCTGCTCCTCAAGTCTGTGTATGCTTTCCATGCACAGTATGCAACTTTTGGCTCGTTCCTTGACATCTGCATGAATAATGATAAGAAATATTAACCGACAACAACGATTCTGTGTTATGAGGTGAATGTTACATTAACACTGTTCAGAATGTAGCCAGAATATACAAAAAACATGATCAAGAAGTGTCACAGATGGCAGACACTAAAAACAATCACAAAGCCTTCTATAGTTATATCAAGAACCTCCACAGCAATACCCATATTTGCTCTGAGTTATTGCACAATGGTACCTCCTATACTGAGCCAACAGATATTGCCAACATGTTGGCCAACAGTTTCAGTGCCAACTTTACCCCCCCCCCCAAAGGACCAATCACAATACAGGAAGAATGCAAGGCACCCAGCATTACTACAGCACAGGTTAAAGCTGCATTGTCCAAGGCCAAGAATACAGCTTCCATGGGACCCAATAATATATTTGGCTGTGTTCTACGTGAACTACAAAGCGAACTGGCACCACATCTGTGTGCCTTGTTCAGTCACAGCCTCACCTCAGGCTTTATCCCTACCGAATGCGCACTGCTACAGTCATCCCTCTCCATAAATGGGGAGCGACTACAGACCCTGGGAATTATCACCCCATTAGGCTGATGAGTCTGATATGTAAAGCTATGGAGCGCATCATCATGGACCTGATTAACAAAGATATGGGTAATCTCCAAACTCTAGACCCCACACAGTTTGGCTTTGTGAAAGGGAGATAATGCCTGCTCAACCTGGTTGACTTCTTTGAGTCAGTCACCAAGGCTGTGGATGAAGGTAAGGCAGTGCATACAGTCTACCTTGATCTGGACAAGGCCTTTGATACCATTCCTCACTCGGGGAATTATAGATAAACTCACCAAACTAGGCATCAACCCCCTATATCACTAGGTGGGCTGCAAATTGGCTCACAGATAGAACACGCAGTGTGAAAGTAGCAGAAGTCAAGTCAGACTGCTGACCAGTCATGAGTGGAGTCCCACAGGAATTGATCCTGGGTCCTCTCCTGTTCAGCATCTACTTCTCAGAAGTCCAGGCAAACACAAAGGGACTCTGCCTGACCAAGTTCGCAGACGACTGCAAGCTGGGAGCCATTATTAACTCCACGATGATACACTAAGTCACTGCTCATCCAAAAGTAACCAAAAACATGGTAGTCACAAACAAACAATTTTAATGAAGCTTTCAGGTCTACACCCTTCATCAGCACATCACATGTGCTGATGAAGGGTGTAGACCCGAAAGCTTAATTAAAATTGTTTGTTTGTGACTACCGTGTTTTTGGTAGCCATTATTAACTCCCCAAGTGATGCAGACATCCTACAGAATGGCCTCACTGAGACCAATGACTGGTGTTGATACCATGGCCTTAAGCTTAATGCCAAAAAATGTGTCGTCATCATCATCTCCTTTGGTAAGAACTCAGTTCCTACTAATTATCACATCGATAGGAGCCCACTGAACACTGAAGGCATTATAAGAGATCTGGGGACGCAGGTTGACAGCAACCTCTCCTTCAACCACCACATTGCCACTGTGGCCAGAAAGTCCATCTATGTGGCACATCTCATTAATAAGGGTTTTGCATCCAGGAAGAAAGAGGTCATCAACTCTCTCTACTCTTCCCTCATTAGACCAATCATTAAGTATAATGCCCCATTTGGCATGTACCTCACTAGACACCTGCAACAGCTGGAGAGACCAAAGAAGTACCTCACTAAGAGGATCATAGGCATTAAACACATGTCCTATGTGGACAGACTCAAAAGACTCCAGCAATTCTCTATCTGATATTGCCCACTTAACTTGACTTACAAAGCCACATCTGATCCAGCTCTGTTAGAAATGCTACTTCTAAAGAAATCCCAATCCCTCCACACCACATGCTCCAAAGACTTCAACCTCATTACCACAATCAACAGAACATGCTGGAGGGACAGGTTCCTCACCCAGGGACTACCCATGCTCTGGAATAGACTTCCCATACATGTTAAGCAGAGCACCTCACTGTCCCTCTTCAAGAGAAATTTTGATGTGTGGATGGGTAATAGAAAGTTCATCACAGGGATCACTCCAGTGGGTCTACTTGATTGAGGCACTGGGAACTAACGTTGGGTGGCACAATGCCAGGGCACTTCTATGGGCTAGGCTTGTAAAAGCTCCAGGGCCATTAGTCTAGTACACACCTATGAACCTATGAACAAGTATTGGTAACAGTTTGTATAGTCAGACATTCATATGAGAGTTCAACTGTATCGCATGCACTAGGATAACTACCTATGAACTAGGGGAAGCTGGATTCAAACCTATGGCATTTAACTGTGTCCACACCCCTACCTGCCTAGCTACTTGTTCTATTCTATCTGAAAGCAAATTAAGGAGAGTCAAATATTTGATATGTGAGTACGTAGTTAAAGTATGACATACACCACCATGTGTCCCTCTCTACCTATGTGTGATGATTAAATGTGTGACAGGCCTAATGTAACATCAGAAGAATGATGTGGTCAGCATTATGCACATTTTATAATAATATCAAACAAGGTTAGTAGCACAGGCACATTAAGTATTGGAGGGGTTCTTGACAAAGTTAGAATATTCTCTTCATTAATATATTAGAAGTGTAAGTGCTGTCTCACAAGATACAGCACAGAAAGGACCAACACTGCATATGTGGACACGTTTAGATACTGATATGCATATTAACGCTGCCATAGATGTATACCGTTGAAGAATTTAAATATTTTGGAACACAGAAAAGATGGAACAGGCAAAGAAGGAATACTGGTTGGCTAACAAAGAGGCTAAAAGAGGAGTTGTAATAGCAATGAACAAGGCATCTGAGGCACTCTACCAGCTTCTGGAAAGTGACTCAATGGAAAGCAATAAGAAACTCTATCAGGATGCAAGGCAGAGATGGAAAGACAAAGAAGATAGTCAGACACCCTTCATAAGGGATGCCAGTAACAGCCTGGAAAGAGTACTTTCTGTAGCTTCTGAATGAAGAAAACCCCACAGAAGTTGTACTGTCCAAGATACAGACCATGATGAAAGAAGAGGAGGCGCCCACTCTAGAAGAAGTAAGGACAGCACTAAGGGAAATCAATTCAGGGAAAGCAGCAGGCTCAGATGAGGTCACAACAGATGGGATTACGTTGTTGGGTGAGATAGGGGAAAAATGGCTCCTGAGGGTACTCATATCAGTATGGAGATAAAGGCATATCCCAGATGACTGGAGAATAAGCATACTAGTGCCAATGTACAAGAACAAAGGGACATCCACAAATGTGGGCAGTTCAGAGGTATCAAATTCCTGTCACATTGCATGAAAATTCTACAGAGGGTGATTGATAAATGAATATGCAAAACAGTAGAAAGTAAGATGGGAGATGAGCAGTTCGAATTCAGATCTGGATGTGGCACAACTGACCCAATGTTTGGAGTGAGACAGACAGCTGAGAAGAAACTACAGATGAGGAAAGAGTCCAACTGGGAATTCCTAGACTTGGAGAAAGCATATGACAAGGCCCCATGAAAGCTGATTTAGGCAGTACTGCAGTGGTTTGAAGTCCCAGAAACAATGGTAGAGTTAGTGCAGGCTATATATAAGGACCCAATGACTCAAGTATGAACAGTCTTTCATCTAACAGAGGGGTTCTCAGTAGGAGTGAGTTTGCATCAGGGTTCAGCTCTGAGTTCATTGCTGTTCATACCAGCGATGGAATACATTACCAAACAGGTCAAAGGGGCAGGTTAACAAAGCCACTGTATGCAGATGATGTGACATTACAGGCAGACTTTGAGCAATAACTTCAGCAAAGGGGAGGGTAATGGAATACAAAACTGTGGGCACATGGTATGAAACTGAGTACAGCTGTAATGGCAGCAAATGGAGGTAGTGGGAAGAAGCTGAAAAACTGAGATAGAAGGGAAAATAGTGGAGCAAATGAACAGCTTCCAGTATCTGTGAGAAGTGGTGGAGAAGGGAAGTCTGAATGAGGAGGTCAAAGCTAGAATCAGAAGGTTTGCAGCCAACTGGCACAGAGTGGCAGGGGTAGTGTATGACAGAAGAATGCCAAAAAAGCTGAAAAGTAAGGTGTACAAAACAATGGTGTGACTAATACTACTGTATGGTACAGAAACTTGGGCAGTAAAGGCAGAGTAGTTGAGGAAGCTAGTGGTGATGGAGATGAAATGCCTGAGGTGGGTGGTAGAATGCATTCTCTGGGACAAACAAAGAAATGAGGACATCAGTACAGACGTGAAAGTAGCTCTAATTACAGACAAGGTCAAAGAGAACAGATTATAGTAGTTTGGGCACATGTGCAGAAAAGATGAAGACAGTCTGGTGAACAAGATTTAGGACTGACAGGAAGAAGACAAGAAGAAGCAAGGGCATATAGCAAAGAGATGGATGGATTGATTGTGTCAGAGATGACCTGTGACAGTCAGGCATGACTGTTGAAGAAGGTAGGAGAGTGGCATTAAATAAAGAGAGATGGCGACAGTTGATGCAACACCCCAACCCCCATGTAGAAAATGGGAAAAAAGACATAGATGATGATGATGACAGAGGCACAATGATGTCATGTACACCTGAACATTCTGCATGTGGGAAGACGTGGAAAGCATGTTACATTACCTAAACAATGCGTAGATGAAAGTATCAGCATCGTGCATAGTCATGTGTTTTTCACTTGCACAGGGCCATTGACATCAGGCCAACAAAGTCACAGTTAAATGTCTTTGTAGTCACTTAGAATGATCAATAGCCTTTGTCTGTCTCTGCTGGCTGTTAGGACTGAGGTGTACACTCACCTGTTGTTTGTGCTATACTGAACCTACATGTTCAACATTACACAGGATGATCCGTTCCCCATCCTGGGAAGACAAACCCAGTAAGACAGTCTATATGGTTGCTATAGTGCAATATCATTAATTACAGCTGTGATCTTTATGAGTAATGATGTCATGTTCACAGGGCCATCAATGTCAGGCCAACAGCATCACACAGCATCACACAGCAGGTATGTATCTCCATAGTCAGTTAGCATAATCAATAGCCTTTACCTGTTTCTGCCTGCTGTTATGACTGAGATGCATATTCACCTGTTGTTTGTGTTCCACTATAACTTACAGATTCCCCATTACTTGAGATGAGCTGTTCCCCATCCACGGAGGACAGAAATGGTAAGGCAGTCTATATGGCTGATGTTGTGGAATATTATTAAGGGCAACTCTGGCCTTTTTGGCTAATCTTGCAGCCTGGAAAACACCATCAACAATCTGGAATACATATATCTTATTTAATGTGTGGTATATATTAAAAGTCTTAATGCTACATGATCCATGCGTGGGCATATAACTGAATTGTTATGTATGTACTGCTTTTTTCATGACAGTGGTATTTCAACTCTCACCACTGGTGAGGACATGTCAGGTATGTATCATGCATGTTGGTTTTAACAATGTCCATCATATTTGTTTGATATGTGATTTATATTTATATCCACAGTGCCATACCATCACCTACCTCCATACCGACCCAGCAAGCCCATTTCAGTATAATTAGTCAGTGTAATTAAATACTTGTCCAGTTGTGTTAGTCATATATTCCCTCATTTGACTTCTGTAAATGTATATGAAGTCTTATCTGTCTATATTTGCAGCATGTCCACTTTCTGCCTCCTCCAGTAGCACATCTACTTACTGTACGCTAGGATGTTATGTACCTCACTCTGATAGTATGGTGAATGGCACATAGGGCACTGGGTTCATTGTCTGGCCCCAGAAGAGGACAGTCAGGTGTTTTGTGATATAGCCTTAGATTGGGACAATAGTGTGGCTGGCCATTCTGATGTAGGGGCAGCAGATATTGGACATGTTGATGACCATGACCCACTGTCCCATGTAGAGTCTGGTAGTGATGGTAACTCTTCCCCACACTGGACTAAAAAGTGTCAGTCAGACTGCATGTGGAATTCTAGTTGATGTGCATGGGCACACGTCAGATGGTGTACTCCTACTATTATAGGTGCATGAATGTTCACAGTGACATCATTGCACTGTCCTACATGCACATGCTCTTTCTACTGATCATGTAGTACATCAGCTGCATGTGTTACATGAAGGTCAGGAGTGCAGACATGGAGAGATCCTGGCAGCACTGGCTACACAGAATTATAGCACAGAATCTGTTACACACTCTTTTGAAAGTGTGTTATCTTATATTTTGACATTACACATTTCATTGTCTGCCATAACTGCATGCACAGGTACACTTTGTCATGCATACCAGTGATACTTGCAGCCTTTTATTCTAGTACTGCATATACCTTCTCCTCAGCACAGTGCGCACCTCTGTTTATATATTCACCTTCGTTATCCTCTTGCAGATGTTTACTTCCCATGTGTTCCTTTCCATAACTACCTACTTACACACATGTACACCTATGGTGACATAGCCCATACAATGATGCATGCTCCATAGCTCATGTGTAATGCTTATCATTTATGCTCTGCAGAACTGAACATATGTTTTCATCTACTTGACTCATGTTGTTGCACATACCTGTGCATTATAGTGTTGTCTTACGTGTGACATTCCAGATCAGGCATGTGACATGCCAGGTATGTTGCTTTTTTGCCAGTCTTTGCCATGTTGTCATTATTGCTGCTACTATGTGCTACATAGTGTGGAGTATGACACTGTTACACATCCCTGTGACCTGTGTTCTGTTGTTTAGCAAACATTCCCAAGCAATGCACGATCTTACAATTATTGTGGTACTGGTAGTTGAACTGCTAATTTCACATGCTAATTGCATGCATGATGATATCCTACCTGGACAACAACACCTTCTGTTGTGCGTACCTCAGACATACCACACATATGCCAATCTGGTCATCTTTGGGGATGTACTTTGCATAAAGTGGTCCTATGGTGAATGTTCCTCTGTAGACATACAGATGTGTTCATTATAGAACATATATGTGTATAAAGTTTTGTAGGTGAATATTTATTTATTGACATTTGATTACCAGGAAAGTCGAACTGGGTAGGAGCCCATTTTCAGTGGAAGCCCGAGGAGAAAAGCTTCAAATGATTACAAAATATTTTAAGAACAATAATTTTACAGTCTTCAAAAATAAACCAAAAACATCTGCAGTTCAAATAATTATAACAAATTAGACATAATAAGAAAACATTGGTTAAGAATTGATACAGTGTGTATCGATATACAAATTATGGTTATGGTATGTATGATGTTCAATCAGGGCAGCTAATGGACTTTTTCATTAATTGCATTCTGTGCTGCTTTTATGGGGCAACACTGTGTGAATATCAGTGTTTTTGTCTGTGTACTTCTGGACATGTGGCTTGGCATGACCCAAAGGTATGAGCTAGATGCTGCTGTGTAGCCTGAGCTATAACATATGGCTACAGCCTTTGTCACCCATGCCTATTTCTTTTCACCCTTGCATCCCCCTGTTCATCCTGTGACAGCTCTGATAAGATCCATATTATATCTGAGGTTCATGGGATAGGTCACCCACACCTGCAGTTGGCAGGCCACTGTGATTTGATGCTAACATGTTGTACAGCATAGCGCACATGGTGACCCTCTCTGATGCCTTTTCTAATGTGTATTGGAGTGCACCCCCAGATGTGTCCAGACTTCTCAATCTTGTTTTCAGCATGACAAACACATACTCAGTGGAGTTTCATGTCACAGTGTGTGCTCTGTTGTATGCATCCTCGGCAGACATTGATGGGGTTTTGTATGTTGTCATAAGCCAAAATTCCAGCTGATAAACACGGTCACCTTTTTGTAGGAAACTGAAAACATATATTTATTCCTCATCCTTATTTTTGATATGTCTGGAATATGTATACATTATCACTGAGGTCCTGTACTTACCAAGTAGAAGCCCCACTGGAATTTCCCCATGTTGGAAAGTAGCCCTCAGACCATACCTTTCAACCTGTAAGTGCAAAAAAATCTGAATAGAGTCAAAATAATAGGATGATAAATGCTGAAAATCAGGGACAGGTTTTAAATATTGCTCTTATAAACTTAATAAATTGGTAGAATTAAAGGATTTGTGATAGCATGCATTCTCTGAATGATATGAAGTCTGAAACTCAAAAGTACATTATTATTTTTTTTACTTCAGTCCCCAGTGATTTGCCAGAAACCCACAAGCTTTATAGGTTCATAAGTTCATAAGTGTTTACTAGGCTAACAACCCCAAGCGCCTTTTTAAACGTAGCCATGCATTCCAAATCTCTGATAAGTTCTGGTACACTTGATAAGTGTAAGCAGGGGCTTGGGAAATGAAATATTTACAAGCAGGGGTCTGGAAGATGAACCATTTATAGGCTGCCTGTGTCTAGTAGAGAACAGATCAAATATATGAGGCAAAAATATGGACATTTTCAGAAAGTCTGGGCAGTTGAGAGGTACACCTCAGACCGCTTTCCCTTCAAATTGGTGCATCATGCATACTACTAGAGTGTGTTACCATGATATTGGTATTGAGGCCATCTGCAGAGCACACATCTTGACAATTGAGCAATGGTCACCCCTTTCTATTGCTGTTCCATTCAGCATCAGGTACCACTGGTGCTTGATTGGGATGTGGGTGCACTGAGGACATGGGGGAGGTTGGCAGTTGCATAAATCTATTCCATGGTAGTTCTGCACTCCATGGCTGTTGTTAGAAAGTGGATGTATTCATCCACTTTCCTGTGCATTACTGTCAGGAACTGTTCTAGCATGTGACTGGATGCTGTCTGGAACACTCCTATGGCATCGTCCATATGTAACCGAAATGTCTCAGAAGCCATTATATCTGTTTCTGCTGGTATGCATATGGGCAAGTGGGGTGTACAAAGCCTGCATCAGCTCTCTGTCTAATACATATCTATCATGACTTCCTGGTCAGATAGCAGGCTTAACTGTAGTCTGGCTCCCTGCCTTACTGGCTGCCTTCTGGGACACATTTAGATTCATAGGTGTGTACTAGGTTAATGGCCACTGGCAACTTCTTAAGCCTAGCCATGCATCCCAAATCTTTGACAAGTTCTGGTACTTTTGAAAGGTGTAAGCAGAGTCTTGGGAGATGAAATATTTACATGCTGACATTATTGCATGAACAACACAGGGCCTCATGTATAGCATGAGTATTCAGATTCACTCAGTTCCGAGTTGTATATTCACAGGCAGGACAACTACTATGGTGGCACTTGTACAGGCTGGGTCACAAAACATGCTAATATCAGCTGCTATGCAGCAACCAACAAAGATGCTGAGGCAAAGATCAAGTCACAATCAGATGACATGCAGTCAATATTTGTCTCTCTCCTGGGTGTTCTTCCTCCTGTTGTTCAGAGTAAAGGCATGGTCTTATACACACATAGTCTGTACAACATGAGTGCTCAGTATCCCCAGGTGGCGGGAAGTCTTCTATAACTAAGAGCACAGACACTGCTCCCTCTGTGTCCACTCTATCTGATGTGGGTATGCCCACCATATGGCAGCATAGCAACAATCTTTGATGCCATAACTTGTCACAGCCAGCTCTTGAGACACAGGCATCACTAAGGTTCAGTCAACAGATGTACAGGACTATGATTCTGGCACAGTCTGCTGTTACTTATGCAGACATGGGGATGACCAGTGTAGTGTGTGGCATCTGTGAGGGAGTCATCTAATGCTGCCAAGACATTGCTGACGCCACGGAGTCCAAGTATGATACCACATTAGGTCTCATGAGGACTATGGTGGCATATTTTGCTGCTATAATCACCTCCCTCCAGCAGATTGCAAGTGCCACCAACACTGCCCTGTCCAGCTGTGTTCTTTGTGAGCAGAGGCAGGTATTTACATAGGGAAATCATGGTGACAGGCCATCGCAGGATGCAGAGTTTGCTCTGCAGGCCTAGAAGTATCTCACCTGACCATACCATGTCACAGGAGGAAATGCCTGCCTATCTCCCTGGGCAACAAACCTCACAAGTAGGCTCCGTACATGTCCCATTACCATAGTAGCACAACATCTTTCTCATGGGGATATCTCATCATGATATCAAGCTAGTACAGTGGACCGAGATCATGGACATATAATGGAACCCCCTTCCAGTCATGGTCCCATATTACCACCACTTTCCTCTCACCAGAAGGCACCATCTATGACATAGTGTACACCTTGACAAGAGACCTCCCTGTCTCTGGCTCCCATCCTGTAGTGTCACTACCTCAGTGTCACTGAAGGACATTGTACATGACACTGAGTGCCCCTTGGCACAAGACCCTCATCTCTACTCCAGTGATATGTCCACCCACCAAGTGTACAAAAGAAGATGATTGCAATATATTCCACCTTCTTTCCTGTATGGTGTAGGCGGGGATGTCTGATGCACACTGTGACCTGGCCAGGTATTGACCAGCATAATCGTTATCTAACATGTGTGCATCATGTTTGTTCTGTGGGGCACAGCACTGTCACTGTATGGTTGACATTCACCTATAAAGTTGGAGTAGACTATGTTGCTTCACCTGGGTTGCCTCCATTTGTGTGACTACCTTGGGGGGGATGGTGCAGCTGCTGCTGCTGCTGCTTGCTGTCTCTTGGCCTGACTGCTGTAGCTGGATGAGGCTAATGAGTTGACTGTGACAGGGACTGCTGTAATGGGTCCACAGGTCCCCAGGATGGATGCTTCATAGCAATTATATTATGTTGCTTGTACAATGCTAAAATCATCTTTGCAGGTTTTGGCAGGGATGTCCTGCAGTCATGCCAAGATAAATCCAGGCAGTAGAACTGGGCCTTTCATAGTCTAGATATGTGCTCAATGAAGCTTCTGGTCATACTGTGTTTCAATCATGCTGTGTGGGTTCTATATGGACGTCATCAACTAGGGCTCCAGCAGCTATACAGCATCATCTGAAACACAAATGGGTCATGGGGGGGGGGGTGAGATACTTACAGCTACTATATTCGTCTTTGTAATTGCCTGTACTTACCAACAAGGTGGCCCTGTGGAATTCTACTTTGCAGGAAGCCATAATATAGATGATGTTGTACTCCAGATGTGTGAATCATGAGCACTGCCAGGATGCTGTGCAGATACATTAGTTATCAACCCCCCATGCATGCCACACTACATGTCTCTTTCTATTGACATAATACAGTCCACGGACACCTGGTGGGGCCTGACACTGCTTGCTGCAGCTCTAGAAATTCGTGTGTGCTTTCTGCTGTTAAAGCAATATATAACTTACTGCATGCCTACTGCCCTGTACAGCTATGAACTGTGAACTGTGATCAGAGGCATTCATATGCATCTCATTGCACACTTCTTAGACCAGAAGCATACATTTGTGATTATGTGGTCATTTGTATACATCTATTCCTATGCTGTTTTCCTGGTGTGTGCTATGAATCAAACATGCCTGCATATGCCCACTCCCTACAAAATGACATGTTGTGTACTGTGCAAAGTATGAATACTGGCTAATGAAAAATATTTGCAAAAAAAAAAGACATTTAAATTATAAAATGATATACTGATGTCAGTTATTTCATTGATTTGTATTAAGCTTTTCTTAAAGTTTAACTCCGACCCCAGTTTCACCTGACATTTCTTAGCACTTTTGTTTGATTTATTTATTCATATTTGTTTACCGGGATAGTGCACTGATCAATACTGACCAATTTCAGGCTCAGCCACTGTGAAATACCAAACATTTCACAAACAAAAAATACAAAAATGTAAGCAACAACAGAATAGTTCTGACTTAATTACACAGAACAAAACTGTGTATATACATTCTAGTGAATATGCACAGTGCAATGTACAATCAAGCAACGTGTAATGTGCAGTTTATACATTAATGTCTAAACTGGCTCAGTCTTCAGCGAATCTTGACAGGAGAAGAGATTCGGAA
Source organism: Protopterus annectens (assembly GCF_019279795.1). NCBI lineage: Eukaryota > Metazoa > Chordata > Ceratodontiformes > Protopteridae > Protopterus > Protopterus annectens. The sequence continues at coordinate 403,814,207 of NC_056736.1, forward strand.
AGGAGACAGGTTACGTGATCTGTCCTGTATTGAAGCAGGAGCATTTGGCTTGGATGAAGAAGTGCTTTTTGAGTTGCATTTTGAGTTTGAAATAAGTGTTGATTTCCTTAATGTCGATAGGGTGAGCTTGCCAAAGAGTAGGTCACTGAGAAGAGAAAGCATGTGCAATGTGCTGTGGAGTTAAGTTCTAGGGGTAGTGAGAGTTAGTGCGGCTTGTGAGCAGTGTCTCAGATTGCATGACCAGTTATTTTTCTTGAAGTTTAGCTGTAAGAGGAGTAAATATATGGAGCTGGAGTCATTTGTACAGTTGGGATCTTAAACGTAGGTTAGATCTCTGTTTTATGGGTAACCATTTGCTTTTTCTAGGGTGATACAGTGATGCTCACAGAAAGGTGAGTTTATAATGAATCAGCAGATGCTGTTAAAGATAGAATGAACTGTGGCAATGTTTTTCTTGGAGGCAGAAGCAAAAATTGTAAGCCCATATTCTAGTTGAGAAAGGACAACTCCTTCACCAATGGCCATTTTGGCTGATTGGGATGGAAAGTGGAGATTTTTTTGAAACAGAAGAGGAAGAAGTTTATTTTGCTCTCACTTTGTCTCTGTGAAAAAGGAAGTTTATTGACTGCTCAAACTATAGTCCTAGGTATTTGAAGATGGAGGCTGTGTCTGTGAAATGGTTGTGCAGGTATTGGTGAATTTACTGTGGAGTTTTCCTGGATCTATGCGTTTTGCTGAAAACTTTGCATGGATTCTGTATGTTGCACCACACATAACAACTGCCGGCTCTGTCTGTATCATTGCAGTTTAGTGACAGGGAATATTTTACTTATCGGTATACTGTAATCACAGCAATTAAATTGGGAAACCAGTATTTGGGAAGGTCACATGCACATGTAGTCTATGAACTCTGTGCATTCTCTTGCATTAGCTCTTAACTGTATTTTTTAAATCATTTTCTGTTTTTCTGTGTTATGAATGCAGCCCTATGCTTTCACCTCCTACTGGCAGAAAGACTACATAAATTACAGATGTACAATTTAAATGTGCTTCACATACGGCTTTACATTTGCATTGTGTTTGGGCTGTGATTAACCATTCTTTCAGTAACAGACCTACCAATTGCAGTCTGATGAATTCATTCATTTTTGCCTAGGCAGGTTGGCCATCATGAATAATATTTCAGTCATTATTTGAGCACAGATTAGTGTTGTACAAAGAAGGAGTGCTTTGTAACTGCATTAATCCTTGTTTTGGTTATATGATATGCCTGCTGTTATTTTTGAATGTTCTACGGGTGCTTGAGTCCCAAAAGCACAGAAACCACTGTCTCACAGCCAGGGGCTCGAGCACTTTGTAGCTCATATGGGCTGGTGTTCATGCTTGAACCCAAATATGAGTCAGGCAAACAGCTGTGAGGAGAGAGCGAGAGGTGTGCTTTAGGGTTAGGAAGGAGGGTTGGAGTTTTAGTTTTAAAGAGCATGAAGGGAGTTTTAGGGTTAGGGAGTGATCGGGGAATTTAGATTTATGGAGAGTGGTATGAATTTTAGGGTTAGGGAGCAACTGGGCACTTTAGGTTTAGGGAGGGAGGTTTGAGTTTTAGGTTTAGGGAGCAATTGGGTACTTTAGGGTTTGGGAAGGTTGAGTGGAGGTTTAGAGTAAGGGACCAGAGAGTTGGGCTGGGAACTGGGTGGCAGTTTTAGGTTCAGGGTTTAGGTTCTGGTAGAGCTACGTAGTGTATAAGATCTGATGTTGGAAAGGCTTTTTAGAAATGGGAGATTATGCTAGTGTGAGTTTGAGCACATGCTTTTTCAAGCAAGTGGCAGCAAGCAGGTAAGTCGCAAGCTACTAGCACAAACATACCTGTAGTGTTATTTTCACATGGTGAAACAAATCAGGAAGACATAAGTTATAAATAGCCACTTAAGTTATATATCAGAGGCCAAAAGAAATTCCTTCAAGTCCATGCACAGAGTGGTCTTTGCAGTATCACTACAGGTGTTTAAGTTTAAATACCTTGAGCTTCATTTACCTATAGCCTAAAATGCCAAAGTTTTCCATAGGAAATCTTTACTGGTGAATTTTTTAAGTGCTTGTTAGCACTGAATTCATTTTGGGGAGGTTTCTGTCTTCTTCAAATTGGTATTACAATGGACTTTGAGATATAAGTTAGGGAATGGGGGGAGTGTCTTGCCCCCTGCAAATAATACCCGAGTTTAACATTTTTTTGCTATTTTGAATTTGTTTCACATGTTACTTTTAGAGTTTCTAATACTTGGGATTTTGCTGCTTGGCATTTCATAACAGAACCATTCTCTGTATTATTTATAGGAATACAGTCAGTCAAACTATCTTAAAATGACATTTTTATTTAATTTAAAACTCTAAATCTTTTGTCATAATGGATCCTGTAGAAGTGAATGTTTGGATGCAGGTTTTCCTAGGTTGCTAAAGTGCAGAATATATTTGTGGGCTGGATGAAGAAAACCTGCATAAACAGTAAGAAATTAATATAGTCGGAACAAAGAATATGGTGTTTGCAATGTCTGGGATGCATGTTGCAGTAAACTGAATTACAGAAGAGTCCAGACGGATCTCGCTGCATTTTTGCAGTACAAACTACTTCAGTTGAACTTGGGAGGCCATGAGATCTCTAATTAATATGCTTGACTTTTAAACACACAACAGTATAGTCAGGACATTTGATGGGAGGACTGTTTTATATCACTGTACAGCATTCAATACATAATTTTATTAAAAAATGCTTAGTTTAAACTTTATTATATATATCAGAAATACATGCAGCTATTTTATCAATGTAATGAGGCTCTTAGGGGCATATTACATGCTATTCTTACACTGCATAGGTTTTATAGGTTCATAGGTTCATAGGTTGATACTAGGCTATCTGCCCTAGGGCATTTATAAGCCTAGCCAGAGTATGTTTGGTTTTCGCCACCCTTTTAGATTAGTTGACTGTGCCTCTGTATAGTAGGTCACAGAAGGTAGCCCTTTTAAGGTTTGTTTACTGTACCTCTGGCAAACAGCGACACAGAAGAGATCCCAGGGGTAAACTTATGATCTCCCATCCATTCATCAAGATTTCTCTTGAAGAGGGTCAGTGAGGGGCTCTGCCTGACATGGATTGGGATTTTGTTCCAGAGTGAGGGGAGCCTCTGGGATATGAATCTGTCCCTCCAGCATGTCCTATTTATTTCTGTGCTGAGGTTCAGGTCCCTGGAGCATGTAGCTCTAAGGGATTTAGATTTCCTGAGGTGAAGCATGTCCATTAATTCTGGGTTGGACATGGCTTTATACATCAGACACAGATCGCCTCTGAGTAGGCGGCATGCAACTTGAGTAGAGCTGTAGTTTCTTTAGCCGAACTGCATAGGGCATCTGTTTGAGCCCCTTGATCCTCTTGGTGAGATACTTTTGGGGTCTTTCCAGTTGCTGAAGGTGTCAGGTAAGGTACATGCCAAATGGGGCATTGTACTTAATTATGGGCCTGATAAGTGATGAGTAGAGGGGCACAATGACCTCTCTTGATCTAGATGTGAACCCTTTCATGATAAGGTGGGCTATATAGAAGGTCTTTCTAACCACTTTGGCAACGTGATTGTCAAAGGAGAGATTGCAATCTACTTGGGTCCCCAAGTCCCTAATTACTTCTTCCGTACTTAATGGATTACCACTTATGTGGTAATTTGTGGGCACTTTGTTTTTCCCAAAGGGGATGACTATGCACTTTTTGGCATTTAGCTTTAGGCCATGGCTCTGGCACCAGTTATCCGTCTCTGTGAGACCCTTTTGGAGGATGCTTGTGTCAGTCGGAGAGTCGATTATAGCACCCAGTTTGCAGTCATCTGCGAACTTGGTCAGCCATAGTCCACCCGTGTTAGCCTGTACCTCGGAGAAATATATACCGAACAAGAGAGGTCCCACGACTGAGCCTTGTGGGACACCACTTGTAACTGGTTTAGAGTCTGACATGGCACCTGCTATTCTGACCATGTGGGTTCTATCCCTGAGCCAGTTTGCAACCCATCCCATGACATAGGGGTTGATATTTAAGCTGGTGAGCTTATTTATGATGCCCGAGTGGGGTATTGTGTCAAAGGCCTTTGCGAGGTCCAAGTAGGCTATGTGGACTACCTTCTCTTCATCTATGGCTTTGGTAACTGTTTCAAAGAAGTTGACCAGGTTCAAGAGGCAAGATCTGCCCTTAACGAAGCCGAATTGGGTAGGATCCAGTGTCTGGAGGTTCCCAATGTCTTTATGTCTTTAATTATGATTTCCATGATGATACATTACATAGCTTTGCAGACCAGGCTAGTCAGGCTTATAGGGCGATAGTTTCCGGGGTCTGTTGTAGCACCACCCTTGTGGAGTGGGACCACTGTGGTTGTACGCCATTCCTTGGGAACATATCCTGTAGTAAGGCTGAGATTGAACAGTGACTTTATATGAGGGTTTAGTTCTTCTTGGAGCTCATGTAAGATGCAGCCCAGGACACCGTCTGGTCCCATTGATGCTGTGTTTTTAGCTTTGGAGAGGGCAGTTCTCACCTGTGTATCTGCGATCTCAGGAAGGCTACACTCTGTTGGGATAGACATTTGCTCTTTTTGGGGGGAAGGGGGGGGGGTTTGCACTGAACCTTTCTGCCAGGATGTTGGCAATGTCTGTGGGTTCAGTGAATTTTTTGTCATTTTGCACTAACTCAGAGCATATCTGGGAGTTGCCTCCCAGGTTTCTGACATAACTAAAGAGGGCCTTGTGATTATCTTTAGTGCCTTGTGCAATTTTTCTTTCAAAGCTGGCCTTAGAAGATTTTATGAGGGATCATAGTTTCTTGCTAGTACTGATCAGTGACGCCTTCCCTTTTTGGGATTTTTCTCTGTCATGTAGTAGCTTTCTCCTTCTGTTGTATAGCTTATTTATGGCCGGGGTCCACCAGACAGGTCTCCTGCCTTTGGAGGAGTGAGTCTTGGTTTTATTTGGGATAGCATGCTCCATGCATTCCTGTAGGTGTCCATAGAATGTTTTTGTAAAGGATTCTGCATTTTGGGCCGTATTGCCCACTGGCCCGGGGGCTTTGAAGGATTCCACCTCAGTTTTGAGAAGTGTGAAGTTTGCTTTTGAGAAGCTCTTCACCGTGGTTTCCTTGGCTAGGGGTGGGGACGGAATATGGATGCCCAGTGAGATTTGTTTATGGTCTGATCTTACCAATGAGGAGTATACCTCTGGTGTGGAACATAGAGACCCCATGTTGGTGATGACCAGATCCAGTATGTTTTCCCCTCTTGTGGGAGTGGTGACTAGTTGTTCCATAGCATTTGAGTTTATAAATTCTAGGAACCATTGGGCGAGGGTGTTTGGGCTTGAGTAGTTTTCCCAATCGATGTTTGGGTAGTTGAAGTCACCCAATATAATAGTGTTTGCAGAGACCTTCATATTTTCCGGTGTTCTCAGGAAAGCCGAGTGAGATTCCTGTGTTTGGGAGGGTGGTCTGTAGCAGGCTACAAACTGAAAGGCAGTTTTGCCCACTGTTAGTTGCACATGGATGGTCTCCAAAGCTTCATGCAGTGCCACTAGTCTGGAGGTGTGGGTATCTTTGATAAATATGGATAATCCCCCTCCTTTTGTGGTTCGGTCTGACTTTTGGGGCCGGAAAGCATGGAATGAAGTATAGCCTGGTAGTGCTGGGGTGCTCTCGGGAGCCTTGAACCAGGTTTTTGTAACTGCACAGATATCTATATTCTCCATAATGAGGAGAGTCTAGAGTGTGTGCATCTTGAGGTTTAGACTTCTGGCATTGAGCAGCATTACCCTTAGTTTTTTTTTTCTTTGTTTTGTCTATGGGGGTGGGTTTGTCTTTTGAGCCTTGCCTAAAAAAGGCACTATGGGGGAGGCAAGAGCCTTAGCCAGTATTCGAAAACCCAGGGGTGACAGGTGCAAGCTGTCCCTAGCGAAGCAACGCGGCTTGTCGAGCATGTCATCCCAGGCTGACAGGCACTGGATCCCCTTTGAATGACACCAATACTTTAGCCAATTGTTAAAATTGATCATTTTGTCTTTATACTGTGGCATCATTCTTGGTGAGGGTAAGATGCTACTAAAGGTCAGGGTCATGCCGGCCTGGGCTACATGATCAAAGAGCTCCTGTACATCTTTTTTCATGTAGTCCAGGGAGGTACGTCTCAGGTCATTCACACCAGCATGGACAATGACGGAGTCATACTTGTACTTGCTTTGGAGTGACCAGAGTGCTTGTGTTATGTGGAGGATCCTGGCAACCGACAGGTAGCTTACAGTGACCTTCTCCTTGTTCAGCCTGGTGAGTGGGACGTCAGACAATAGAGCCACCTATTACAAGTGTATTAGGTGTGTTGTTTAGCCTTAAGGGCTGTGACTGTGTGGCACACTGACTTTGTGAGCTATGTGCTACATGGATATTGTATCGTGGTAGTGTTGCTTGGATGTCTGCTTTGGAGATCTCTGCTGCTTAGGCAGATTTTTATTTAGAGCCTCCGACTATGTTTTTGTGTGTTTATGTGTTTGGTTTGCTGATGCGATAGGTCTATGTGAGACTGGATTTGTGGTGTGTGTGGTTACCTTCTCCTCCTGACAGGCTGTGCCAGTACTGGGTTGAGAGAGCTTAGCCTCCAGTTTGGCTATATAGTTGCATCTCTCACATATATTTGAGCTTGTTGGGAGGAGGAGAGGGTGGTCTGTATACATAAGGCAGTTGTAACATTGCCTCAAGATTCTCAGATTCACCAACTGGACTGGAGAGTAAACTCGAAACTGACCTTTGGACATGCCTGAATAATATAGGGAACTACTCACTGACTGATCAGAAAGAACCAATAGGGAGCAAGTGCTATGAAGAGTTGCATGTTGGAGATACAGGTGAAGTAAAGTCCATCTCCTGCTGTATTTAGAGATGTATTTCTAGTGCATGGAGTACCATGATTAGACTCCAAATTCAGAAAAAAGATAAACCTGTTATGCACTACTGCAATGCGAGATCTGACCATAACAGCGCTTTCTTATATGTGTAAAGTACAGTTGTGTACCTACCATAAATGTGGATGTTAGAGTGTATTCACTGTTCCAGTCACCACTCTTGGGCCATCCCGCTGGCAGGCCACCCGCAGCCGGCCCAAACTCCAAAGTCCCAGTCCGACGCCGGCCGCCGTCGCCTCCTCCCCGACGCCAGTGCGCCACAGGCACAAAAGATGCAGCAGACGCCATTTTCCTCAATCTTTCCTGCCCCAGATGTCAGGTGCCCCCAAAAGGGTAGGCTAAATAAATTACGCCAATAAACATGCATGTACTAAAGTAAACATTTCCTTCATCTACAAGCAAATACACCACATAGGTTGTATAGAATAGAGAAGTACAGATAAGTCCCAGCAAAGAAAGGGGGATGGAGGGAGGGTAACCTGCACTGTAACAGTGAACACACTTGAACATCTACATTTATGGTTGGTACACAACTGTACTATGTTCATCATGTTTCACTGTTGCAGTCATTACTCTTGGGTTGAATCCCAAAGCTGAGGATGGGTGGCTGGGCTAAATAGGATTAGGAGAGGCTAAGAGGCCCTGCAGAACTGCAGTGGCAAAGCCTGCTCTGGATTTAGAGTAGAGAGTGGTAGTGCTTTGTAAAAGTGTGCACTGAACTCCAAGTTGCAGCCTCTAAGATCTCTTTGGTTGGTACTCCTCTGAGGAAGGCTGCTGAAGTGGCTGCTGCTCTGGTTGAATGTGGCCTAATGCCGTTAGGCACTGATTTGCTATGCTGCGAGTAGCAGAAACGAATGCAATGGCCTATCCATTTTGAAATAGTCTGTTTTGAGATAGCCTTTCCTTGTGATCCTGCAGTATATGCCACTAAAAGTTGCTCAGTCTTTCTGAAAGCTTTAGTTCTGTCCAAGTAGAAGCGTAGCTGTCTGTGTATGTTCAAAGAATGCAAAAGTCTCTCACCGTTGTTCTGTGGGTTTGGGTAAAAGGTAGGCAAGTGAATGGTTTGGTTAAGGGCCACACTGGACACCACCTTATGCATAAATGTAGGGTTCGTCCTCAGAGAAATCCTGTCTGGATGGAAAATGTTAAAAGGTTCCACAGCCATGAGTGCCTGTAACTCTGAGACTTGTCTTGCAGAGGTTATTACTAGGAGCAGAGCTGTTTTCCAGGATAATAATTTTATATCAGCTGTTGAGGCTGGCTCAAAAGGAGGCAGTGTGAGTTTTTCCAAGACATAACTGAGGTCACATGCAGGTACTGGTGCTCTCCTTGGAGGTCTTATGTTTTTGGCCCCTCTGAGGTACTGCCTTATTAAAGGATGAGAAAAGATAGGTGGTTCCGTATTGTAATGGGCTGAAATGGCAGAGGCATGAATCTTAATTGATGAAAAGGATAGGCCTTTGTCCAGCATCTCAGTTAGGTATTGTAAAATCTGAGGAATATTTGGTACAAATGTGTCAATTCCTTGTTTCTGGTTCCAAGCACAGAATCTCTTCCATTTGTCTGCATAAGATTTTCTGGTACTTGGCCTCCTGGCCTCCAAAATAACATCCATTACAACTTTGGAAAGAGGAGTGTTCTGAATGGCTACATTATCTGCCATGCTGCCAGATTTAAAGTCCTGAGTTGGCTGCGCAGGATCTGATTGTTTTGTTGGGTCAGTAAGTGAGAAGTTTGAGGCAATGTCCAGGCTGGACCTTGAGACAAGTTCTTTAGGACTGGGTAACAGTGCTGGCGTGGCCAGTCTGGGGCAATCAGTATCATTTTTGGCTTCTCTTGTCTGACCTTTAGGAGTACCTTGGGGAGGAGAGGCAGTGGAGGAAAGGCATATACTGTTAGGTTTTTCCAGCTGATGGTCCCTTAGCAGAAAACACAAAGGCTATGGAACACAGATGTGATGTAATGCTTCTTATTGGACCAACATAGGTTTTGCAATTACTCGAGCTTTCGAGCTGGCATGAGCCCTTCATTGGGAGTTATTAAGTTATTGATGTTAAATACATTGCTTAAATATCCACTTTTACCTAGAAAAGGGAATACATCATTTATTTCCAATTGGCCAAAAACGAAATCTTGAAAAATGCTAGTGTGAAATAATGCATCTCATACTACAAATGAAATGCAGTGTGTGTGTGTGTGTGTGTGTGTGTGTGTGTGTGTGTGTGTGTGTGTGTGTGTGTGTGTGTGTGTGTGTCAGGGTTTTTTATGGTACTCACCCCCCTGTCTCCCTGGAGACCACTGAAAATGAGACAATACCCAACTGGATATCTGAGTAACTGAAGCATACATGCATAAATAAATAAATAAATATGTAAGTATTCCTTAAATTAACAAACTGGGCACAAAAGGGAATATCACATTTATTGCAGGCATTTTTTTTTTAATTTAATAATTGTGTAAGTGAATAGTTCTACAGACTCATTTCATTCACAATCCTGGTATAAAGATACAGAAAAAAAATTCAAGAATTAATAAACATTTGCATAGTTCATAGATAACATTATATACATGCATATGCTGCAAGTTTATTTACAAGAGGTAAGAGAAAGAAATACATATTTAGCTACATAAAGCAGTGTATTTACATATGATTAGCAATTACATTATATACCATTATGTAGAACAGGACTATGCTTGAAACTCTTAATGTTTAATTTTCCTTTTGAGTATAGTAAACAAAATTTATATTAAAATCAAGGGAAGCATATCTAGATAGGTTACCTATTAATTTTTACATCTGGAAATGTGACTGTCTCTCATTTTTCTGGAAGTTTTGACTATGGAAAGCTTCTTATAATATTTCACCTGTAAGAACATTGAAACTCCTTTTTTTTTTATTTACGTTATTTTTTGTTTGTTTGTTTTTGCTTGGCACGTCAACTTCTAAAGATTTTACCAACGTATGAGTTTGTGTTCTTGCACTGATGGACCAAAGACCACTCTCAAATGTGAATTAATCCAGTGTAGTAACTATTTGTAAAGCACAAGTTTACTAGGGTAACTCCTTTAACCTGACAGTATGTTCATAAGAATCTCACTCACCCTTACTCATAAAGGAGAAATTCTTTGTCTTGCATTTTTAATATTACCTGAAATGTTCATGTTTTGCTCGTTTCATGATGTGTCACTGAATTTTATTTCCTGAAAATTATTTTCCCAAAGTCTAGTTTAATGAAGTTCAATGTTTTTTTTTTTACTTCAAGATCTGATACAACTTTAGATTTGATAATGTAAGCAAAACCAGTGTGTGAGGGTTGTCTTGTGAAAAGAATACTTATAGCATATAGATTCATAAGTTCATAGGTTCATAGGTAGGTACTAGGCTATCTGCCTGAGGGCATTTATAAGCCTAGGCAGAGTGTGTCAGCTTTCACTGCCCCAATGATTAATTAACTGAGCCTCTGTCAAGAAGAGCCAATGAAGTGATCCCAGGGGTGTATTGTCTGTTACCCATCCACTCGTCAAGGTTTCTCTTGAAGAGTGTTAGTGAGGGGCTCTGCCTAATGTAGTTAGCAATTTTGTTCCAAAGCATGGGGAGTCTCTGTGACAGGAATCTATCCCTCCAGCATGTTCTATTTATTGTTGTGGCGAGGTTTAGCTTGCTAGTGCGAGTGGCTCACAGTGACTTGGATTTCTTTAGGTCGAGCATGTCCATCAATTCTGAGTTGGACATGGCTTTGTAAGTCAGGCAGAGATCACCTCTGAGTAAGCGATATGCCACTGAGTACAGCTGGAGTTTTTCCAGTCGGGCTGCATAGGACATATGTTTGAGACCAGTAATCCTCTTGGTGAGGTACTTTTGTGGTCTTTCCAGCTGTTGGAAGTGTCTTGTGAGGTACATCCCAAATGGGGCATTGTACTCTATGATGGGTCTGATGAGTGATGAGTAGAGGGGCACTATAACCTCTTTATTTCTAGATGAGAACCCTTTAGTAATTAGATGGGCTAAATAGAAGGATTTCCTAACTACTTTGGCAATATGATTGTCTAAGGAGAGATTACTATCTACTTGGGTCCCCAGATCTCTTATTACCTCTTCTGTATTAAGGGGGCTGCCACCTATGTGGTAATTCATAGATGTTTTGTTTTTCCCAAACGGGATGACTATGCATTTTTTGGCATTTAGCTTGAGACCATGACTTTGACACCAGGTGTCCGTCTCAGTAAGGCCCTTTTGGAGAATGTCCGTGTCAGCCGTTGAGTCAATTATGGCTCCCAGTTTGCAGTCATCGGTGAACTTGGTTAGCCATAGTCCTCCTGTGTTTGCCTGTACTTCTGAGAAGTATATGCTGAACAGTAGAGGTCCCAGGACTGAGCCTTATGGGACACCACTTGTGACTGGTTTAGAGTCGGACCTGGAACCTGCTATTCTTACCATGTGAGTTCTGTCTGTAAGCCAGTTGGCAACCCATCTTGTGACGTAGGGTTTTATGTTCAGGCTGGTGAGTTTTTCTATAATTCCCGAGTGGGGAATGGTGTCAAAAGCCTTGGTGAGGTCAAGGTAGGCTGTGTGAACTACCTTCCCCTCATCTATGGCCTTGGTGACTGTCTTGAAGAAGTCAACCAGGTTTAGTAGGCATGATCTGCCCTTAACAAAGTCAAACTGGGTCAGGTCAAGTATTTGGTGGTTTCCAATGTCTTTATTAATGAGTTCCATGATGATGCGCTCCATAGCCTTGCAGACCAGGCTAGTCAGGCTTATGGGGCAATAGTTACCAGGGTCAGTTGTGGCCCCTCCTTTGTGGAGCGGAATAACTGTTGCTGTGCACCATTCTATGGGCATGTAGCCTGTAGACAGGCTGAGGTTGAGCAGTGTGTTTAGGTGGGGGGTTAGTTCGTTCAGTAGTTCATGCAAGACGCAGCCTGGGACACCATCTGGCCCCATTGATGCTGTGCTTTTGGCTTTTGAAAAGGCTGTTTTCACCTGTGCGTCTGTGCTTTCCGGGACACTACACTTTTCCGGTATTGTTGTGGGCCCTTTTGGGGGTGAGAGGGGGGTGAAGTTTGCACTGAATCTATCTGCCACGATGTTGGCAATATCAGTGGGTTCAGTATATTTTGTGCTATTTTGCACTAGCTCAGAGCATATCTGTGATTTGCCACTTAGATTCTTGACATAGCTAAAAAAGGCTTTGTGGTTATCTTTCGAATCCTTGGCTATTTTTCTTTCAAAGTTAGCCTTGGAGGATTTTATGAGGGACCTTAGTTTCTTATTGATACTGATCAGGGATGTCTTTCCTTCTTGGGATTTGCTTTTTTTCTGAACTAGTTTCCTCCTTCTATTGTATAGCTTGTTTATGGCAGGGGTCCACCAGACTGGTTTCCTTCTCTTAGGGGAGTGAGTCTTGGTTTTGCTAGGGATGTCATGATCCATGCATCCTTGTAGCTGCTCATAGAGTACATTTGTAAAGGTTCCTGCATCTTGGACACTGTTATCCTTTAGCGTGGGGGCTGTGAACCTTACCACCTCTGTCTTAAGTAAGGTGAAGTTTGCTATAGAAAAGTTTTTCACTGTGGTTTCCTTGGTTGGAGGTAGTGGTGTGGTGTGAACATCCAGAGTGATTAGTTTATGGTCTGATCTAACCAGTGACAGGTTGACCTCTGGTGTGGAACACCTATCGCCCATGTTGGTGATGACCAGGTCCCATATGTTTTCACCTCTGGTAGGGGAGTTTACCAGCTGATCCAGGGCATTTGAGTTGATAAATTCCAGGAAGCACTGGACCTGGGAGTTTGTACTTGAGTAGTTTTCCCAGTTAACGATAGGGTAATTGAAATCATCCAATATCAGGGTGTTTGGTAGGACCTTCCCAAGCTAGAATCATTACTGTATAATACCTTAAATCTCCTATAGTGGAGTCCTATGGGATATTTGTAAATGACTCCTTAAAGACATAACAGTGTTTCAGCTACATAGTTTCTAAATGCCCATAGCTTTTTTATGTTTTAAGCTTTATGGGTATATTTTTCTATGGGAGGTTTGCTTTAAATAAAACCGAGTGACAGACAATTACTTCTTTTAGTTTTTATACTCAAGCCTTCCTGCTCTCTTGTTATCCACTCTGCTCACTCTTCCTGCTTAATTTTTCCTACATGTTGTTTTATCATTTTATGCATGCTAAACTTCACAGGTTCGTGACTTGGCAGCCACTTCTGTAACAGTCTTACCCTGTCTGGAAGCTCCATCTCTACTTTTCCATGTCACAGAGAATGCACCAAATTCATTTTATAACCTCTGTCCAAATAAATATTGCATAGGGTAGTCAGATATACAACATACAAAACATGAAATATGTCATTCACTGTATTTATATTTGCCAACTGGGTGGGTGATATGGTAAAAAAAAAAATCTTTTCAGCTATGACCTGAGGCTCAAAGGAAGCATGATATAATAATCATGCATAAGATGATAGCATTCAGGAGTAATAACATTCAGTAAATATAACCTCTGGTAATGTAACATACCTAGTTAAGTAATAATGTTCAGCTATGCAGAACACCTGGCAACATCTGGCACAGTAATAACATTCAGCTATGCCGAACAGTATTTGTACAATCTGGGGAACATTATTAAAGGGGTTAGTAACAACTATGTATAGATATCATTCTGAGGGCTATGGAAAAAACAAGCATGTTTTGTATATAGATAGATACTTAGATATCACTAACAGTGGTAGCAGAGAGTATGTTTGATCTCAGTGGTTGCAGTAAGCTTTTCCTTTCTTAAAGTATAGTAAGAAATTGGTCTCCTTATAGTATGTGGTGAAAAAGTAAATGTTTGAGAAGCAGAATGTGGATTAAAACTAGGTTAATAGTGTTATATTTGAATTCTGCCATATCTTACACACCTGCACCTATTTACGCTTGATCAATATTCATCATTCAGATTAACAACTGCATCTTACAGCGGTGTGCCTGGCTTGAATAGACAGAAAAGACCAAATTCAGCTAGCAATTTTCATTATAGTAGTTGCTTTCATTGGTTTTAATAAGGTGCTCTTTTAGTCTTGTTTTAAAATTATTTACATTGACTTGGGTAGTTAGCATTGAGGGTTAGAGTTATGAGCTGTTAATAAGATGCTTCTTGTAGTTCAGGGTTTAATCTCCACACTCCCATTTGCCTGTTGTGTGACTCTGAGTAAGTCATTCAACCAGTCGTCTGGTGTAATTTTGAAAATCGTCAGGCTTCTGAATGGTTTCCTAGTCCACACGCCTAGTAACTACCTATGTAGTCTTTCTGTTGAGGTACTTACCTGTGTAGATCCAATAAACTTTCAGGAGTGGCCGCTTGAAGCTAGCCCACTTTTCATGAAGGTGCTTTCACCCATTATATGCAGAGAATGTAGTCTAATTAATGTCACAGTATCACTGACACTTTCTCTGTGACAGTGGTAGTGTTACTGATTATTACATAGTATATATATATATATATATATATATATATATATATATATATATATATTTATAGTTGTAATGTTATTGTAGTGTTTATTGATAGTATGTGCCTTTTAAAGGGGAACAGTAGCAGATTTATAATTCTGAATATAAAAGTTTTGAGGAATATAAGCAGCCAGTTAGATTTTTGAGGCGATCACAATTAGAGAGATATCTAGGAAAGCAAAGCAGGATGTTTTATTTTCTGTTTAAATAAGATGTGTATTTACACTAGAACAAAAAATGCTAACTAGGAGACTGTAACTGGGATCAATACATTGTTTTGAAAGTGCTTGTCGTGTGTGTGTGTGTGTGTGTGTGTGTGTGTGTGTGTGTGTGTGTGTGTGTGTGTGTGTGTGGCGTGTGCGCTGCGTGCGTGTGCAGTGTGCGTGTGTGCGTGTGTGTGTGTGGAACTTGTAGCATAATTTTAGTTGGGCTAATACCTGACTCGATACTGCTTCTGCATTTTGCACTAATGCAGGTATGGGATCTAGTATAAGGCCAAGACATTTTTGTTGCCAGACAGTAGGTATAGCATTGCTTTTAGGGGTCCTTAATTGTTGTCAGTTATACTTTGACTAGAAGATGTGAAGGAGAACATATCATTAATCCTGCTTTTCTTGAATGTATTGCTAGTCAGTTTTTGTGTGCTCAGCTATATAATTTATTAAAGCTATCTTTTAATATGTCTTGCAAATTTCATATTGATCATTCATCTTAAATGTCACCATTGAGTGTGGGCAAACCCAGAGTAAAATCATTGACAAAAAAGACAGAATACTAAAGGGCCAAACACTGTGCCTTGGAAACCCCCTGAGATAAATATATCATTTTTTTGAGAGGGTTGAGTCTATACTGACCTGATAAGTTCTGTTTGCTGAGTAGTTTTTCATCCATACTAGCACATTTGGCCAAATCTGAATTTATTCAGCAACAGGTCATAATTAACTATCTTAAAGGCCCTGGTAATGTCAACAAAGATTCCAGAGATTAGGTGCTCACAATTAATGTTACATTAAATGGAGTTTGTTACTGCATATAAGTGCATATGAGTGCACTGAAGCCTTTTTGAAAGGCTTGCTGATTGTTGTTTAGGAGCCCACTGTGTTTTTATGATTAAACATCCCCTTGTAAATGAGTTTTACAAATATTTTTGTGATGGAATACAGCTTTGCTCTGAGCTTGTTATCTTTTGGAGTAGCCTGTGAGTGGTGTTTAGGTAGAGGAACTATAACTACATGCTTAGAATGAGTAGGGACCATATCTGCAGTCAGGGATAGATTAAAGATGAAAGTTAATGGCCTAGCAATAAGCATGAATGCTATCCAAGATAAAAGTTACTGGTCTGTCAATAAGCAGGGTTACTATCCTTAGAAATGCTAGATGAATTTGGTTAAATGTGGTGCTAGGCATTTTATTCAGATTGTTTATCAGCTGCTGTTTCTCAGCTGTTCTGTCTTTAAAACTAAAAGTAGGACAATGGTCTGCTAATGGGTGATACTCTGAGAAGGTTAAGGTGATGCTAGAAGGATGGATGTCAGTATAAGACTGCTTTTGGGTTGTTAGCTGATCCAGAGTAACAAGTAGGTATTTTTATTAGTTGTAGCAATATTTGGTTTAGTTTAATTACAGTATGATGAATCGGAAATCTGAATCTGTGATGTTTCCTTCTAGATTCTTATCTGCCCTCCAGAAGTGCTTGGGGCTTCATGATAGTAACTTCTGTTTGTTTCAAAGATTTATTGAGCTTACTGTATTATTTGCTTTTCTGACTACTTTACAAGTTGCATTTATATTTAATGTAGTTGGATGTGTTGTTGACTTCTTTTCTATTCCCTCCAAGCACAGTCCCTCTGCATTATTAAATCCTTAGCTTCCACTGAAAACCATGGAGAAATTCAGCATGTTTGTAGAAATATTGTGTCTTGCACCGTTATTAGTAGGTTTAATAAAATAGGATTTGTCTCTGCATACAAAAGTGCCCCATCGAAGTATTAAAGCATGGCATGTAGGTCTGTTTCCTTACTTTCAAAGATTAGGCTACTTACAATTACCTACACCAAAAGAAAATGCCTCATGTCTGCTGATGAAGCCCTGATCAATAATAAGACAGAAGCAATCAATAAAGTTCTCTATTGGATCCTGCTGTGATGTGGTACTTATACCCGACATATTTTCTTTTGCTTTGGGTGGTTCCTCTTGTTTTAGTGGAAGACACTTGCTCCAACTAGCTGGGCTAGGGCTTTAAATATTTTAAAAGACCAGTTCAGTGTTGCAGGTGTCACTGAGAAAGTTGAGTAGGACCTTCACATTTAGGCACTTTTTCTTCATGTTTGAAATAATTAGATTAAGTAGAGAATTGTCTTATTGGTGATCTTATCTGGCCGCAGCCCATATTGGACTATGCCTGAGGGTGATGGGAGAGACTGGCAGACTCAGCGATGGACATGAGACCCTGGGGTAGGAGTGCTATAGGATGAAGTAAGATGGGAGCAAAAAAAAGATGTACAGCATTTACATTTTGTTCTAAGATGAATAGAAAAATAAAATGGCTACAAAGAGTCAAAACAGAAAGACACAGATGTATCTGACTGTCCAAGCTTAGCATTCTAGCCGTGTTGTGTCACTGACTGCGCAATTAAGGCAAAAAAGGACTTAATTCTACTATAGCACCTTATTGTTTCTTAGATATGGAGACTGGCAGCTATAAAATAATGACTTATCACAGGAGCCTGAGCATATCTTAAGGGCATCTTAGGGGTCTTGGCCATCAACTACAAACCAAGTTTTTGTGTCCAATCCAGTTACTGTCACCACTCCCCTACCCTGCTGTCATTGACACAACAACCAGCGTTATGTATGTTACACAGTGGAATTTTTTTTTTTTAAATTGCTTTTTTTTATGTAGACTAAAAAATCATATAACCTTAAGCTGCAACAAAGAATTCATTGTAGAGATTTCATTGTAAGCTGTGGGGCATGGCAAAACATATAACTGAATGCCAAGTATCTTTACCCCTGTGACAGTTGAAGTATTCATTCAGTGCACACCTCCAGGTTAAAATCTCAAGTTTTGTAAAATACTTTTACTTTTTCCCATTATCGACAGTTGCAAAAACTGATGTGTACATTTAAAATCATATTTATTTGCTTATCATTTTATTTCAGTTTTGCTCCTCATTTGCATTTATAGCTGTATCAGTGAGTAAATTGTTAAAATTAATCCATGCATACAACATACACATTACTAACACATATAAATGTTACATAATTCATTTAACATGTCAGCCTTTTTTTTAATCTCCTACAAACCCAACCTGACCCTATACAGCCTTTTCTCACTGTTTTTCTTGCTAGCCCATTCCTGATTCCCCAAATATGTCCTTGCTGGTTACTCCCAGATGCGACCCTTCACTACTCCTTGGGAAGCTGACCTTCACGGTACTAAATGTGTACACCCTGATGAGTAAGGAGTTCAAAGAGGACTGATAAGTGTAATGCTCAGGAAACATCATTCACATAGGAACTGTGCAATGCTCCTAGCTGTCTCTAGCTCAGAATCCCATCGCCAATCCCTTTTTATTTGTAAGGAGATGTCTGTGAGGCTGTTTATCTCCACCAGAGGTCACATAGGTATCAGGTTCCCCCTTACCCTATCCAAGGGATTGGAGAGCTGACTATTAGCCTTTTCATCCTATCTCCTCCAGCCAGCACTACTGGTAATATGGGTCCGTTCCTAAACCCAGGACATCAGCAGCATAAACAGACATCCTGCCTCTGTCCCATCAGGCATGGTTAGCATGAAAAAAAATATCTATCTCCTTTAAGAAGTCTACATTTTGAAAACTACCAGATATGATGGCAAAAAAGAAAAGATAACTACCTTAGATGTATCTGAAGTTCTGTCATATAGGTTCATAGGTTCATAGGTAGGTACTAGGCTATCAGCCCTAGGGCCCATACAAGCCTAGCCAAAAAATGTAACCTGGCTTTCGCCATCCAAGAAAATTATTTTCCTGTGCCCCTGTCGAGCAGAGCCACAGAAGTGATCCCCAGGGTGAATTTCCCATTTCCCATCCAATCATCAAGATTTTTCTTGAAGAGTGCTAATGAGGAGCTCTGTTTGACATAGATAGGTAGTCTGTTTCAGACTATGGGAAGTCTCTGGGACAGGAATCTATCCCTCCAGCATGTTCCGTTTATTGTGGTGACAAGGTTAAGGTCCCTAGAGCGTGTAGCTCGGAGGGATTGGGATTTCTTTAAGTGGAGCATGTCCAACAGCTCTGGGTTTGACATAGCTTTGTATGTTACGCAGAGATCGCCCCTGAGTAGGTGATATGCGATGGAGTAAAGCTGTAGTTTTTTGAGACGGTCTGCATAGGGCATCTGTTTGAGGCCAGTAATCCTCTTTGTGAGGTATTTCTGTGGTCTTTCCAGTTGTTGTAGATGTCTTGTGAGGTACATACCAAAAGGAGCGTTGTACTCTATAATGGGTCTAATGAGTGATGAGTAGAGGGGAACAATGACCTCTTTTTTCTGGATGAGAATCCTTTTGTGATGAGATGAGCCATGTAGAAGGATTTCCTGACCACTATGGTGATGTGATTATCAAAGGAGAGACTACTGTCCATCTGTGTCCCAAGGTCTCTTATCACATTTTTGGCATTAAGTAGACTACCAGCTATGTGGTAGTTCATGGGTACAGAGTTTTTACCAAAGGGGATGACAATACACTTTTTGGCATTGAGCTTCAGGCCATGGCTTTGACACCAAGTATCTGTCTCAGTGAGGCCCTTTTGTAGTTTGTCCACATCGTTAGGAGTTTTGATTATGGCTCCTAGTTTGCAGTCATCTGCAAACTTTGTTAGCCAAAGACCTTCTGTTTTGGCCTGCGCTTCAGAGAAGTAGATACCAAACAGGAGAGGACCCAGGACTGAACCCTGTGATACTCCACTTGTCACTGGTCTGATGTCGGATTTGGAATCCGCTACTTTCACAGTGTGGGTTCTGTCCATGAGCCAGTTGGCAACCCATCTTGTGACATAGGGATTTATACCTAGTTTAGTGAGCTTATCTATAATTCCAGAGTGGGGGATGGTGTCAAAAGCCTTGGCGAGATCTAGATAAGCTGTGTGAACCATTTTACCCTCATCTATGGCTTTGGTGACTGCTTCAAAGAAGTCAATCAGGTTTAGGAGACATGATCTGCCTTTTACAAATCCAAACTGAGTAGGGTCCAGAGTTTGGAGATTACCAATGTCTTTGTTTATGAATTCCACGATGATACGTTCCATGGCCATGCAGACCAGGCTCGTCAGGCTAATGGGGTGGTAGTTCCTGGGGTCCGTCATGGCTCCCCCTTTGTGGAGTGGGATAACTGTCACGGTGCACCATTCAGTGGGTACAAAGCCTGAGATGAGGCTATGATTGAACATGGTACTTAGGTAGGGTGCCAGTTCATTCTGTAGTTTGTGTAGAATGCAGCCTGGGATATTGTCAGGTCCCATGGATGCTGTGTTCTTGGCTTTGGAGAGTGTGTTTTTTACCTGTGCAGCCGTGATTGTAGGAACTTTGCATTCTTCCAGTATAGAGATGGGCCCTCTAGGGGGTGAGAGGGGGGTAAAGTTAGCACTGAACCTATCAGCTAGGATGTTGGCAATATCAGTTGGTTCTGTATATTTAGTGCCATTATGCTATAACTCTGAGTGTTCCCATTTAGATTCTTGACATAGCTATAGAATGCTTTGTGGTTTTCTTTAGAGTCAGTGGCAATTTTGTTTCCGTAACTAGCTTTGGAGGATTTTATGAGGGATCTCAGCTTCTTACTGAGGTTGACCAGGGAGTTCCTCCAGTCATGGGATTTTGCTCTTTTTTGCAACAGTTTCTTTCTTCTGTTGTTGAGTTTGTTTATGGCAGAGGACCCCCAGATTGGCTTCCTTTTTTTGGAGGATAACATCTTGGTTCTATTAGGGATAGCAAGATCCATGCACTCGTGTAAGTGCTTATAAAGTGCATTTGTATAGGATTCGGCAGTCATACCTCTATTGTCCGTCTGCATCGGTGTCATGAAGTTTGCCACTTCTGTCCTAAGAAGTGTGAAGTTGGCTTTTGAGAATTTTTTTACGATGGTTTCCCTAACTGGGGCTGGGGGTGGGATGTGGATGTCTAGGCTGATTAGCTTATGGTCGGATCTGACCAACGAGGAATTGACCTCTGGTGTGGAACACCAGTTTCCCATGTTGGTAATGACCAGGTCTAGGATATTGCTGCCCCTGGTGGGGGTGTGAATAAGTTGATCCAAGGCGTTGAAATTTATGAATTCTAGAAAACGTTGAGCAAAAGAGTTGGTACATGAGTAATTTTCCCAGTTAATGGTGGGGTAGTTGAAATGTGCAACTAGCCTGGAGGTGTGGATATCCTTAATGAATTTGGACATCTGCCTTTAGTGCTTCTTTCTGGGTTAGGTGGCCGAAAAGTGTGGTATGAATTGAAGCCTGGTAATGCAGGGGTGCTCTCTGGAGCTTTGAACCAGGTCTCTGTCACTGCACAGATGTCAATGTTCTCTATTTTAAGGAGTTCCTCGAGTGAGTGCATTTTGAGGTTTAGACTTGTAGCATTGAGTAGCATTACCCTCAGATTTTGCTTGCTTGTACCTGTTACGGTGGTGAATTTGTCATTTGAACCTTGCCTAAAAAAGGCACTATAGGGGTGGCAAGAGCCTTAGCCAGTATCCGGAATCCTAAGGGCGACAGGTGCAGGCCATCTCTGGGAAAGCATCGTGGACTGTCGATCACGTCGTCCCAGGCAGACAAATACTGGATCCTCTTAGAATGACACCAGAAGCTTAGCCAATTGTTGAAGTCAATCATTTTGTCCTTGTACTGTGGTATCATTCTCGCTGATGGCAGGATGCTACTCAGGGTTAGGGTCATACCTGCCTGGGATACAGAGAGCTCCTCCATGTCTTTTTTCATGTAGTCCAGGGAGGTACGTCTCAGGTCATTCACACCAACATGGACAATGACAGTGTCGTATATGTACTTATTGTGGAGTGACCTAAGTGCATGCATTATGTGGTGGATCCTGGCACCTGACAGGCAGCTGACAGTAACTTTCTCCTTGTTTAGTCTAGTGAGTGGAACATCAGTGTGCCTGACTATAGAGTCACCTATGACTAGAGTGTTGGGTACATTATGCCTTATGGGCTGTGGTTGAGTGGCACACTGAGTTTGTGGGCTATGTGTCATTTGGGTTGTGTTGGGGGGTGGAGTTTGCTTGCATTTATGCTTTGGATGTCCCTGATGCTTGGGCAGGTTTTTATTGAGAGCCTCCGCGAATGTAGGTGTGTGTTTTGTGTTTCTATGTGTTTGTTTTGGTGGTGTAGATTTTGAGGGACTATGTGATGAGTGTGGTGTGGTGCAAGTGTTTACCTTCTCCTCTTGACTGTCTAGTCCAGTCTTCAGTGAAGAGAGCTTTGCTTCCAGTTTGGCTATATAAGTGCATCTCTCACAGGTCATAATGTTGGGTGGTAGGAGAAGAGGGTTGTCTGTGTACATGAGGCAATTGTTGCATTGCCCCAAGATGCCCAGATTCATCAGGTAAACAGGAGAAATCACTGGGAGCTGACCCTTAGACATGCCTGGATAAGTGCTTATTTATTAAGTACTAAAAACTGCTTTCCACTAGACAAGTGAGGAAAGTTGAGTGCTGTAGTTATTCACAGCTTATGTAGTGCTTACAATGAATTCTGAACAAGTGCTGAGTTCAAAGAAACAGATTTGAGTGCTGAAACTAGAAAACTGGCATATATATATATATATATATATATATATATATATATATATATATATCTACTTTGATCCAGCGAATTTACGTTTCACTGAAGCGTAAATTTGCTAACTCACTTACACGAAAGTGCATTTTTTCGAAAATGCACTTTCATGTAAGAATATAATTAAAAAAAAAAAAAAGAGAAATGAAATATAAACATGCAGTTTGCATGTTAGTTTAGTTGTACATCAACGTTTAGTGTTGATGTACAACTAAACAAACTAAAATTGTGGTACAGTGGGAATAAGGGAATATTCCCTTTTCCACACTGTAGTGCGATCTCAGAGTGAGAATATTAAAGTAGGGGGGTGTGGGGGTACAATTATGTTACCCTAAGAATAGAAGGGATGAAAACAGTGCCAGTATACTAAGGCTTGTGGTAGATGTAATGCATATAAGCATATAGATAGTTCAAACTTATTTATACATCCAGATCAACACAAGACTTATACTTTTACGGTTTCTGCCGCTTGTTCCTCAATACATATAGTTTATTTAGCATGTTGCCAGAAATGTAACAAATTCTATGTAGGGAAAACAGATAGGGCATTTCGTGACAGAATAAAAGAGCATATCTACCATATCAGCAAAGGCAGTGTTTCTAATGCACTTGCCAAACATGTTAGTGAAACAGACAATTCTCATGTTTTTAAATTTAGAGCAATAGGTAGAGTTTATGAAAACATCAGAGGTGGAGATACCAGAAATTATACTGAACAGTTAGAAACAAGATGGATAGTTCGCTTGAGAGGGGACAGTGGTCATGGTTTAAATGACAAAGTGAGAATAGCCCAATAACCACGCACGTAGGACTAGGTGCACAGACCACACCAATAATATCAGAAAAACAAAAAAGGGTCCAGCACCAAATAGGAGTGAAAGGCTACATTTATTGATATAGACAAAGTAAAAAACAAAAAGGCATACCGGTTTCGGCAAAACTAAATGCCTTCCTCAGTGCATTAAGATCCATCAGCTCTACACACATTTATATACTCAGTTAATTACCATGTTACATTCCAATTGGTCCATCCCAAAATTCAATTATGTTCATTTAAACCAGGCTTAAACAAAGCTCCAAGCTTAACAATCCATCCTGATTCCTTTCTGTTTGATATGGAATGCCAGCCTGCTTTGTTAGCTCTATGTCCCTGGCGTTTGTCTATAATAGTGAAACTGAATTTGGCAGTGGCATGGGTCAGTGTATGTTTATACAATGCATTATGGATTTGTTTTGTCCTAATATCACTAAAATGTTCACTTATTCTATGTTTAACAGGTCGTGATGTTTGCCCTATGTAAAACGCAGAGCAAAAACAAGTGGCCAAATAAATGACCCAGTCACTGCCGCAATTGGCAAAACACCTAATGTCAAAAATCTGTGGGGTATTGATGCTTGTGAATTCAGTAGTTTAATTTATGTAAATGCAAAAACTGCAGTATCCACAGGGATGACTCCCCGCTAACTTGTCCCCAAACAAGGTGATCTGTTCTGCCGGCATGGGGTTTGGATGTTTGTAATGAGTGAAATGTGAGTTTATCGTACGGCCGCGTCTGTAGGAAAAAAGACATCTTGAAGGTAGTATCTCAGCTAATTGTTCATTAACTAATAATATGTCCCAATGGTTCTGAATAATGTTAATAAATTTGGCTGTGTTACTAAAAAATGTGGTAACCATCCAAATATGTGTACTAGCAGACTCCTTTCCCTTGTCTCTATGGCTATAACTTAACAGTGTGTTCCTATCTTGTTCTGTGGCAAAGGAGCTAGTCTTATCAATATATTGCTGTTGGTAGCCCATATTCAAAATCTATAAGTGAGGTCCTGTTGACTGTGGCTGTAGGCTTCCTCTGAAGAGCATATATGTTTGATGCGCAAAAACTGAGACTTGGGGATGTTCTGGATGATGTGTTGGGGGTGATAGCTTGAAGCATGTAATAAGCTGTTGAACTGGGGGAATTTCCTATATACTTGGGTATGAAGTGTATGATCAAGCTGACGGATGATATGTACATCCAAAAAAGTGATTTGCTTATAGTCATGGTTGAGTGTGAAATGTATCCCCCTTTTATTCTCATTTAGGTATTCAACAAATTCTATCATGTAGCTGACATCCCCCCTCCACACCATCCAGCAATCATCCAGATACTGTCTCCAGATGTCCATATTGTCCAAAAATAAATTATGACTAGCATCGTAGATCAAATGCACCAAAATGTAGCCCATAAAGAGGTCCGCATAACCTTTATTTTAATAACAAGGAACATGTTTGGTTGTACACCAATGGTATTGGATAAGGTTAACATGGAATATGATGCACTTAGAGCGAGCTATAGCTCCAGTTCATACAATATAGGACTAAAACTGGTCGACCTTCATCTCAGCCAGCTCTATTAAATGCTGCCCATCCTAGAGTTATATGTGCATATGATGGATATGCCTTATGGCTTAGACCATGACCATAGCCCTAACTGAGTCTGACAGTAGACCTCCGTCTTACTACAGATCCAATTAGTTTATGATACTAGTATTGATAGTCTTACCCAACAGTCTACAACCACATATAGGTATTGGAGAAAAAATTCACAAGGTGCATAGTGCAAAGTCCAAGAGTGTATCAATCAATTCCACTTATCCATAAAAAGTTATATACACCAATAAAGAGGTACAGCAATGGAAATGGAGATGAGTGTTCCCCACAAAAAGATTTAGAGAGTATTATATATTAATTTACACAATCTGCTGCAATAGGTCCCTGTCCCTAAAAATATTTTACTAGATTATTATAACAGTTATATGGTTAAACACATATGTCATGGAAAAGACAGGAGCTCATCTAAATATTGTAATTGTAATCACAATATGAACAACATGTGTCCCCAAATTTTGGCAAGGACATACGTCCTAACAACATGAACGTTAAATGATTCTATGTATACAATATCTATTCAGTCCTTAACCTCATCCTCAAATGCATGACATACTATTGAATCCTACATAAACTCATGTGGAATTAGAGTTGTCGAGAGTCGATTTGAACATAAATCATGCACATGTTATAATTGACATGTTTGATTTTTTTTTTACTGTCTAATAGAGGCACAAATCCCTGGTTTAATTAACAAACTTCCTGTGCTAAAGACACAAATTATCAAGATGTTATAATTGAAAACAATGAAAAGATAAACCTAATTACTGATATAGCAAAAAAGATAAAGACAAATATATCATATTTCCATAGTTAGAAATAACATAGTCTGTCCATCCTTATGTATGCAGAATCTGATAATGACTACTATTGGTCCAACGCTAAAGTCTGAGCCTGGACTACTGTAACATCCTTAGTTGCAAAAACACCAGTCCTGCCCAAAACCCTATTGATGTTCAAAAGAACTTGTTCGTGAAAGTGTAACAGTACCTTGTATTGGGCCTGCTGCAGTGAAATGTCCCAAATTTGAAAACACGCCAACACCACCCTGACCGATGTGAAGATTCAAAACCACTTTCCTTTTAGTAGACCACGAGTGCAGAAAGAGTTTAAGGCAAAAAACAAGCCATCAACACCCAAGCAACCTAGGCATTCAATGCACTTCCCTGTGAATATAACAGTACCTGGTATTGGGCTCTGTCACAGTGACCCACATAAATATAAATCCAAAGGCTTGAGACTGAGTCATATTGATGTAAATCCAAAAGTTCCTCGATGGAAATAGGCCAGTAGAGCGTCCCGTTTCATTTACAGCCAAAAAATACTCTGTCCATTTGTTCCACTTGAGTAAAAACACCCCACTTGAGCCCCTACAACCAAATGGGGATAAGTGACAAGTATCCAGGACCTGGTTAAATGTGTGAGAACTAGATGTAACTGAAAAATCGTTGTAATGCCAATATTTGTGCCTGCCTCCTACGAGGTGTCCCCAGCACGAAAAGAAGCCACCAACTGAGAATAGTCCAGAAACCACGCACGTAGGACTAGGTGCACGGACCAAACCAATAATATCAGAAAAACAAAAATGGGTCCAGCACCAAATAGGAGTGAAAGGCTACATTTATTGATATAGATAAAATAAAAAAAAAAGGCATACCGGTTTCGGCAAAATTAATGCCTTCCTCAGTGCATTAAGATCCATCAGCTCTACAAACATTTATATAGTCAGTTAATTACCCGGTTACATTCCAATTGGTCCATCCCAAAAATTAAATTATGTTCATTTAAACCAGGCTTAAACAAAGCTCCAAGCTTAACAATCCATCCTGATTCCTTTCTGTTTGATATGGAATGCCAGCCTGCTTTGTTAGCTCTATGTCCCTGTATTTTGTCTATAATAGTGAAACTGAATTTGGCAGTGGCATGGGTCAGTGTATGTTTATACAATGCATTATGGATTTGTTTTGTCCTAAGATGTTCACTTATTCTATGTTTAACAGGTCGTGATGTTTGCCCTACGTAAAACACAGAGCAAAAATAAGTGGTCAAATAAATGACCCAGTCACTGTCACAATTGGCAAAACACCTAATGTGAAAAATCTGTGGGGTATTGCTGCTTGTGAATTCAGTAGTTTATTTATGTAAATACAAAAAACTGCAGTGTCCACAGGGATGACTCCCCAGTAACTTGTCCCCAAACAAGGTGATCACTCAAACCTATGTTAAAAGCAAGACTGCTGTTCAGATAATCTAGGTTTTAGATTTTGATAGACTGTTTATAGTTTTATATGTTTATAGTTTTATATGTGTATATACATTTTTATTTTTTATGTATGCTTTCTTATATATGATTTTGTATTTTATTGCTGTGTGCATAGGTGCTGGAAGCTGTTGAAGACTGGGGGGGGGGGCAGAGGGCAAGAGGGGCATTTATGGATACCTGTATTTTCAACCACTATAGATATATATATATATATATATATATATATGTATATATATATATATATATATATATATATATATATATATATATGGACCCTCACACACACACACACACACACACACACACACACACACACACACACACACACACACACACACACACACACACACACACACACACACAGACTAGGCACAGGGAACTGACTTTGCACAATGCGCAAATGCGAGTTTTGTCACAGCAGGATAAAAGACTTTTACACAGTTAATCCCTATGGCCAGTCAGGTATAAACACAATAAGGCTTCTACCTGAAGTTTCCAACTTGATGCTTTGAACACCTTGGAAATAAGTTCACTAACCCTGAAATGTTCAACAAAATATAGACAAAAGTGCACAGCACAGAAAAACTTTGCATAACTGCTAACATATTATAATAAACTACTCTCTTCTCACACTGCATTCTTACAGAAAGCCCCCCAAACCAAGATTCGGCAAGGTGCAATTAATATCCGAAGTTATAGGATCAAGGGTTCACAGATTTATAGGTGCTTATTATGCTAATGGCCATAGGACCTTTACCAGGCTAGCCATGTTATACCCATGTTCCCATAGGCCATTTTCCTTTTTTACCTAGACTTCTGAGAAATAGATTCCAAATAGTAAAGGGTCCAGCATAAATCTATAAACCCATGTAGTAGTACCATAAATACTCAAGAAATAACTAATTAATGAAAAACTATAATGTGCTGTGGCATTAAATCCCCATAAAGACTGTTTCAGCAGCTTCCCATGTATGCGCAACCACCAAAATGAAACAGTTCCCCTAATTACCACCCCCTCAGTAGTCTGTCCATGTATGCACGAAAAGCAAATGCCATCAAAATAAATCATTTCCCCAAAGTCCATGTATGCAAAAACACCAAAATTAAACATTTTCCCGAATGACCTGCTCAATAGCATGTCCATGTATGCATGTAAGGAGCAAATGACATCAACATGAATCACTTCTCCCAAGGTTCCCTTAATTACATTTCCATGTATGCACAAGCACAAAAATAAAACATTTTCCCCCAACAACTTTTTCAGTAGTCTGTTTGTATGAGTAAGCACAAAATCACATCAAAATTAATCACTTCCCCCAAGGATCCCTTGTGTACCTTGTTCATGTATACACAAGCACAAAAATTAAACATTTTTCCCAATGACCCCTTCACTTTGTCTATATATGCACAAGCAATAAAATTAAAAATGTTTCCCAATGACCTCTTCCGTTAGGCTTGTCCATGTATGCACAAGCACCAAAAATGAAACATTTCCCCTAACAACCCTCTCAGTAGTCTGTCCATGTATGCACAAGCACCAAAAATGAAACACTTCCCCTAACAACCCTCTCAGTAGTCTGTCCATGTATGCACAAGTGCCAAAAATGAAACACTTCCCCTAACAATCCTCTCAGTAGTCTGTCCATCTATGCACAAGCACCAAAAATGAAACACGTCCCCTAACAATCCTCTCAGTAGTCTGTCCATGTATGCACAAGTGCCAAAAATGAAACACTTCCCCTAACAATCCTCTCAGTAGTCTGTCCATGTATGCACAAGTGCCAAAAATGAAACACTTCCCCTAACAATCCTCTCAGTAGTCTGTCCATGTATGCACAAGTGCCAAAAATGAAATGCTTCCCCTAACAATCCTCTCAGTAGTCTGTCCATCTATGCACAAGCACCAAAAATGAAACATTTCCCCTAACAATACTCTCAGTAGTCTGTCCACCATGCATGCATGCCAAAAAATGAAATGAAAATATTTCCTCACCAAAAATGAAACATTTCCCCTAACAATACTCTCAGTAGTCTGTCCATTTATGCAGAAACACTACCAAATGACATCAAAATGAATCTTTTCCCCCAAGGTTCCCTTAATTACTTTTCCACCATGTATCATGTACAAGCACAAAAATCAAATAAAGCATTTCCCCCAACGACTTCTTCAGTAGTGTGTTTATATGCATAGTAAGCACCAAATGACATAAAAATGATTCATTCCCCCAAGGAACCCTTGTGTACTTTGTCCATCAATGTAGGCACAAGTACAGAAATTAAACATTTTTCCCAATGACCCCTTCACTTTGTCTATGTAAGCACAAGCATTAAGCAATGAAATTATACATTTTCTCCAATGACCCCTTCAGTCAGGTTTGTCTATGTATGCACAAGCACTAAAATGACACAATTTCTCCAATGACCCGGCCCCCGGGCCCTTCAGTCAGGTTTGTCCATGTATGCACAAGCACCAAAAATGATTGAAACATTTCCCCTAACAATCCTCTCAGTAGTCTGTCCAACCAATGTAAGTACAACCACTACCAAATGACATCAACTCAACATGAATCACTTCCCCCAAGAAGAAGGCTCCCTTAATTACTTTTCCACCATGTATGCACAATCACAACAATGGACATTAATGATGCATTTTCCCCAATGACCTTTCCAGTATAAGTAAAATCAAAATTACATCAAAAAATTAATACTTTCTCCCAAGGCTCACTTACTTTGTCTATGTATAGTACACACGGCACAAGCACAAATTACAAAGAAACAACAGAATTCAGAATTATTCATTCCACTCACTCAGTCACTCTCAATTGATTTGCAGGGAAGGAGGTCTGGACTATTTATAAGGTCATAGAAAGAACACAACAACAATAACAGCTTTAATTTCTGGAATCTGGAAATTTTTACACCTGTGACCTGCCACTGAACCCTGACCAGACACCAGACTGAACTATTAAGTTAGTCAGGTTGAGGCGGGGGGGAGGCAGACCAATGCACTTACTTAGTGCAGTATGCCCAGTCCCCTGATAGGGTTGCCACCTTCCTTTGTGGCTAAAACCGGAGTAAAGTCACACCCCTTGCGTCACCAATAACCCTGCCTGCCCCACCCTATCCCGCCCACATTCCGCCCATTTTGTGATGTCACAATGACATCACTTGGTGGGGAACACCCCCTTTCTTCATTCCTGCTGCCTGTTTCGGCTGAGTTACTAAGCTTTTCAGTATAAAAAAAAAGCATAGTAAATCAGCCGATTTACAAACTCCGATAGTCTGTTTCCTTTTTTAAACAGAATACCGGAGTTTGTACAGTGTTTTCCGGACTACCGGAGAATCAGTTTGATTTCCGGATAGTCCGGAAAAAAAACGGAGGGGTGGCAACCCTATCCCTTCAATTTGAAGTTGAACCACCCCCCCAACCACAAGTGGAAGTTATTTGAGGGAACCACTGAATATTCTTTTTATTACTGTGTATGAAAATGATAGTAATCACAACAAAAGGTGGCCACTTCAGATGCTTACAGTTTATTTCAGCCTTATCTTTGCAGTTCTGCATTTCTTTAAAGCATTTTAGTGTGACATTAATGCAACTGCTAACACATGTAATTGTCTGTTACTTAACCTCGTTATTGCAACTCTAAGTGAAATAAATAATTGTAGTTTAAGGCTCCAATTTGCTTACACTTTTTTTGTAACTGCTTTAGCTTTCACCTAGAAAACCTTTTAGTGTAATAAAAATGTTGCAGACACTCACAAAAGATACATTCTCCTGTACTGTGTTATTCTTGGCTCAACTCTGACAATTTTCAGAAATGCAGTTATGAAAAATATCCTTGATATTCATGCTGACAAATTTCTGCTGAAAGTCTTTATCAAAGAAGTGCCTTTACTAGCCAGCTGCAGAGGCAGACAGAGCACAACAGTGTGAGTTATGATAACTATCAGATATTAATCAGATTCTAATAGAAAAGGAATTAAATTCAAAAAATAAAAAAAATGTAGAAATGTGTGGTATGTTCACTTCATCACCCCCGTGACCCTTATCACTTTGCACCCTTCCATTGTCTTAGTCTTGTCTTGTGTGCTCGTACAGACTTAAGAAACTTCTTGGAACCTGGTTGGACTCATCTGGCAGCATGTTTTTGTTTACCCATACCCAATCGGACACCGGGCGGGCTATTCTATCTTCTTCCTGGTCAACAAAAGCAGACAGTGTACAGAGCAGACAGAGAATCTAAGGCTGTGACTTGTGATTAAGTTATTGCCAATTATTTTATTTTACATGCGATCCGCATGTAAAACAAAATAATTTGCAATAACTTAAACCTAATCACAGGTCACAGCCTTAGATTCTCTGTCTGCTTGATGTGGTCCCTTGACGAAGTGTTTTTGTTTGCTTAACCTACCAACAGACACCTTTCTGTGTCTTCCACTCTCCAGAGAATTTTAAACGTCAGCATAGGCAGCAGTTGCATCTCGCTGAGAAGCTGTTGCTGACACTAATTAAGTGCCATATGCACATGGTGGAATCTGAGACTGACTCAAACGAAAACAAAAGTTTTTTGCAGCAGGGGGACCGGGACATGATGCTTTAGAGAAAGAATAATGGTGAGGCGGCTGACTGAGGCTGAGCTCAGATTGGGACAGGAGCATAGGGGCAACAGACAGTGAGCCATAACCATTGCATAGCTTGCATTTCATCTCGATCTCCACATTCTCACTAATTAACTGGCTGCCATGGTCATAGAATCAAATGCTGAAAAAAGGAAACAAATACAGTTGGTTATGGTACACAATAAGGAATGGAAACGATTGTCATGGTTTTTTTTTTTACATATTTTGATGTGTTAGCTAGCTTTTGCTGAAAAGTGCGAGGGGCCATGTTGCTGTCAGCAGCTCAATGCAGCTGAACGGAGAATTTTGGAGATTGCACATCGATTTGAACATCATCACACTATAGTAGGGGTTGTGGGGATCAGGGAATTTACCCTTTCTTAAACTTTCTTTCCCCACAACCTCACCCTCACTGTATTGTATATGGACTGTGTGATTGTGACCAGGACGGGTGGGTGCTGGTCCTTTTGTATATGTAACATAAGTTGCTGGATCTGCTGCAAAAGTGTGGGGGGGTGCGCCTCCCCCCCTCGCTCTATGGTTCCGGTGCCCATGTTGCTGTGACAGTGAATATGTTTTTAGTAGCTTTTGCTTGCATAAAAAGTGAAGTAATGGTCCTGTTTCTTTAACAACAATGAGCTTTTACCGATTGAATAATTGATGATAGTTTTTTTATATTTAAATGGTAAAAAATCAGTTTGGAGTTACATCTGATGAAGCAGTATCTCTGCAAAAGTGCTTGTGTCTGTTTATGGAATAAAGAGCATTTTTACTCTACATACTGGTTTGCCTGTCCATTTCTGAGTCAGCTTTGTTTTTTGGTGACTACAGTTTTTACTTTTTTCGACTTGGAACTTTGTTATTGCTGGTATTTATCTTCTTTTATCGTTTTATTAATTTATTTTTTTCATAGACCTGATGAAGGTTTTATTGCATTAGTTAGCCTAAAGTGAGTTTAGTCTTTTTATGTATATCTTTTTATGTACATGTTATGCTTTTCTTAATACCTATAATTAGCTCCAAATGTCATATCTGACGAACAAATTCAGTAGATTCGACATTTAGATCAAATAGTGAATGGGATGTCCCCATAGGAGCTAAGGTAAGTCTAGCTCCTACCCGGCAAATTCACTGTTTTGCAGGGGGGGCAAGCCCAGCTGCACCCACCCTTAGGGGAGCTGTGCCCCCCATGCCCCCTGCTAAATATATATTCCAACTCCAAGATAGCACTACAGTGAAGAAAGGGATGGATTTCGCAGTCCACACTATACCGTGACTGTACTCATAACATCAAGGTTCATATCAACGAATGCACAGTGGCATTCATGGATATGAAGTGTCTCACTCAAGTAACATTTGGCAACATGCAAATCGTCCAGCTGAACGATACTTCAACATTTTGATAGTAAACTATATATATATATATATATATATATATATATATATATATATATATATACACACACACACACACACACACACACACACACACACACACACACACACACACACACATATGACTGCACACAACTAGAATGTGTGCATAAATTTAACATTCACAAAGATTACATTTGTGATATGGCAGAATGAGAACAAATTTTATTATTAATATTGTATAAGATTTAGAATACATATCATAAGGCGTACTAGATCTAAATTAGTTATTAAGTGGGGTAGAGCACTGATCTCCATGGATCTTTTTCAGATTCAGCCTGGGAGTCTTGGTCAGAATCACGGTTAGGTAATGGAAGCTGTGGAAATCAAATCCCGGTTGACTGGACCACCGGAAAAAGCTCCTTAACTCTACCTGCCAACTGCTAGATGAATCTCAGAAGGCTATTTTGAGGACAAATTTTCTAGTCACAGTTTATAATATGTTTGTTCAGCAACTTAAAAACATTTTTATCCTAAAAATTGCCATTAGATATTATAGCTACTAAAAACTGTTGCATGTCAGGTATTACATGTTGTAATTTATAACAATTTATGATGCTATTGTAATTGTCCTTAAGATGCTATGCTTTACCCATTATGACCTTATATACTACCTTCATATTTTGATCTGGATTATACTAATTCTTTTTTTTTCTTTTCTTTCTCCATGTAACAGATCTTCAGCCGCCATTGGCTTTTGTCCTCATTCAGTGGGTCTAATGAACCCACTTAACCTTTCCTGTGTTCAAACTGCTCCATGTCTGGGGTCAGTGGGGAGATTGAGGATGCTGGGGTAGCATCACACTGCTGCCAGGAAGTGTGCCCTAACTTTTGTCCCCTTGCAGCAGCCTTGCCAGTTTCACGATCACTGCCCTTGGTTGGTGCATGCTTACTTGGGTACATGTGAAGCCTCTAAATTAAATGTCTCACTTCTTATGCTGCAGAGAGCTCCACCACTTCATGTGTTGCTTATTGCAGTCAGCCTAGGCTGACATTGCCAGCTTGCTCCCATTCTACCCCTGTGGCCTCTTCTGTACCACAGATTGTAGTAACAGTGCCAGCTTGCTCCCATTCTACCCCTGTGACCCCTCCAGTACCACAGATTGTAGTAATGTTGCCAGCCTGCTCCCATTCTACTGCTGTGGCTCCTCCAGTACCACAGATTGTAGTAACATTGCCAGCTTGCTCCCATTCTAACTCTGTGGCCCCTCCAGTACTGCAGATTGTAGTAACAGTGCCAGCTTGCTCCCATTCTATCCCTGTAGCCCCTCCAGTATCACAGATTGTAGTAATTGTAGTAATATGATATAGCTGCTCCTTAGCCTCGGTCCCAGAAGTAAAGTGCCCGCCACTCCCTATATTACTTTCACTTCGGTATCTTTCCCTGAAGCGGCTGCTTGGAGAAAAGTGTTCCTGCACCATAAGATCTGCTACCACAAGAATCAGTAAAGTAAACGACAAAATCTGCCTAGTGTATGTCCTACCAATATTTATTAACTTTATCGGTGGTCATTATTTTTACTGCTATATAGAAGTGGCACGAACACTGCATTGGACCCTCTTCTCCAGTAACCCCCCCTTTTTTGCCATTGATGTTATCCTTTCCCTTGGCAGAGACTACACATAAGGTAGCATATCCCTCTGATAGAATTATCTTTAAATCATAGTCTGACCCTTGCTTCTAAGTGCAAACTTCAGTTACATAACAAGTGCTAAGGCTCTGACCTGGGGTTAATTACTGTAGCGGATTATTTTTTTTTAAAATGCCACCATCTCCATGTCGTGGTTCATTCATATTCACCTTGCTTGCTCAGTGCCCCTGCCTATTACACCTAAGGCCATTCCCTTTTTTCTGGCATATGGACCAGTGTTTACTTATTCAGCTAAGTCACACAGTGCCATTTTTAAATGTAATGTAGCTGCTCCTTAGCCTTGGTCCCAGAAGTAGCGTGCCTGCCACGTAAGTTTAAGTTTATTGCAATACTAAGTTATAGCTGTTTTTTTAACTTGCAATATACTGTTACTGAGTCTGGTATTCAGCATTTGGTCAACATGGTCAATGGATAAGCACAAGGGAGTTAATGTAATGAATATCTGTTAAAGTACAAAAGACTTACTTTAACTCAGAAGTAATCTATTTAACTCATTATAGCTATTTGCCTGTGTTTTTGTACTGCTTAGCCATTACTGTCCAGGTTTATGAAGTGTAAATCTGTGACTGGTGATGCTGATGTAATTTAAGCTGGAAAGTATGATAACTAATTAAGCTCGGGTTAACTGGAAATGGCGTCTTTCTGTTTCTAGCATGGATCTATGATATCTGCTTTTTCCTTATGCTATTTACCATTGCTTTTCATTCATCATTTCCACTTCTAGTTCCACTCCCCCTCATTAAACCACCTTTTGCTCTTTTCTTCTTTTGCATTCCTATTAGTACTTTCACTTCGGTCTCTTTCCCTGAAGCTGCTGCCTGGAGAAAAGTATTCCCACACCATAAGATCTGCTACCACAAGAATCAGTAAAGTAAAAGACAAAAATCTGCCTAGTGTATGTCCTACCAATATTTATTAACTTTAGCGGTGCTCATTATTTTTACTGCTGTATAGAAGTGGCACGCACACTGCATTGGACCCTCTTCTCCTGTAGCCCCCCTGTTTTCTTGCCATTCATGTAGTTATCCTTTCCCTTGGTGGTGACTACACATAAGGTAGCATATTCCTCTGATAGAATTATTATTTTTAAAGCATAATTTGACCCTTGCTTTTAAGTGCAAACTTCAGTTACATAACAAGTGCTAAGGCACTGACCTGGGGGTAACGATCATAGCTGAATTTTTTTCTTTAAAATGCCACCATTGCCACATCATGGTTCTACCCACTCTGTTCACCCTCACTGTGCTTGGGCTTACTACGCTCCCCCAACCTACCTCCATTCCCACCCATCCCCACTTCACCTAGATTTATACTTGCAAAGCCACTCCCACATACCAACAGCCAATCACTACCCACAGTTCAACTAATTACATTGCATAATCAAAACTACTACTCACTTAAGAATACTACATCAAATATCAGTCCCCCCTCCTGCAGGCTTTTAACTCTTTTACCCACACACTATACGTTACTCATATAGGTTAGAAGTCACTATCCATATCACACACACTATACTCTACACTCAAAAATATTCAGAATATCTTCAGAAAATGTTGTACCTTAATAGGAAACACATCTCACAGCCCTTCATATCACCACTAGCTCACTGCTACTACTCCTATACTCCCTCACCTCACATTATACTCCACAACAATCCGTCGGTCCCCCTCACTGATAAACCTCATTAGTATCCCACCAAAATAGTCCACTAAACTATTCAATAGCCCCAACCCTATTCTATACTAGCCACATAGATTACCATGCAATTAAAGTCCAACCCCTAGAAACTCAGCCCTGTCCCAGTCCTGTCAAAAATACATCATACTACATTGCAAGCTTAATAAACTCCTTCTACACTTTATTAAATAATTAAATAATTAAACTGTTCTTGGGGCATACACCATAATCCTGGTCCCACTCCTCTGCAAAATATAGTAAGCAGCTTTATCACATTCATCCATGAATTTTTGCACCACAGAAATAAATCTTCCCTCCTCGGCCTTACTATGAATGTTAGAAGTACTGGAAGTAGAGTCCCTGATCTGCATGCCCCACTCTCCCTCTACTCGCCTGATATCGTACTATTAACAGAAACATGGCTAACATCCGACAATGACAACAATGAAATCACAGCTTTCAATTACAATATTCTTCACAAAGACAGAAAAAGCAAGAGGGGTAGGGGAGTAGCAATCTTATTTAAAGACCACCTAACACTTGACTATTTAGATTTAAGTATCCCTGATTTTGGAAATGCTGAACTTATCTTTGCCAAACTAAGAATTAACACCAAAAAACACAAAAACAACACACTGTAATTATACCTATCCATGTGTGAGCAATAACCTATATATGAGTGTATGTACATGTGTATATTTATTTATTTATTTATTTCACATTTGTTAACCGGGTTAGTCCAACTGAGTTTGCAAACAAACCCATTATCAGTGGAGACCCGAGGGGAAAAGTCCCAGCAAATATAAGTAAAAATAAAGTGACAATATACAAATATTAAAAAACAATCACAATACAAAATAATGATAAAAAAGAAAAGGTTATTAACTATTTGCATTGCATTGATAGTAAGCAAACCATTTTCAGTAAAGACCCAAGGGGAAAGATCCCCAGCAAACATAAGCAAAGATAAACATGCAGGAAAAAAAAATATTAAAAACAGCACTGCAAATATGAAATTAATTATAAATTAGAATACAAAAGAAAATAATCATGAACATTAAGTGTTGCACTGATAGCAGTGGACTAAAATTTATTACATATGAGTGTAAAAACAAAAAGATAATCGTTGTTCAAAAGAAGGACAATGCATAGACATTGATAGGAATTGGGGGGAATAAATAATGTGGAGAATGGGAGGGGGCTGTAGTAGTAGAGCTGAGGGTTTAGGAGATTAGTTTAAGCAGACGTTACTAACAAAGAAAGAAAGTTAGGAGATGTAACAGGTTATACAGTGGGGGAGACTAAGACTACATGTGGTCAATGCAACGGCATCATTTCAAGTTTAGTAGCTGGGATTTAAGCTCCTTTTTAAAACAGGGAAAGGAAAGGTTGGATATAATATGGAGAGGAAGTTTGTTCCAATTTAGTGAGACAGAGTGTTTGTAAAGTAGTTTGCCAATATTCCTTTTGGGTTTATAAACTGAGAGAAGATGCTAATCAGCACTACGAAGAGGCTGAGTGGAGAGTAGGGAGTAAGTAACATGGGAGGAGAGAGTAGGGCAGATAGAGGGGTTGCTGAGTATGGAAAAGGCACTGTGGAGGTGCGATTGTAGAAGGTGCGGACATTCCAGCCACTGAAGTTTGTTTAGTGAGAGGCAGTGATGTGAAGAGAGTGGCTGGTTTAGAATAAATCTGGCCATTCTGTTGTACATTTGTTTCAGTTTCGGCATTGAGGTAGTTTGGATATTGATAAGGATGGGGGAAGTGTATAGAAGACTGGGTAAGAGAAATGCCTACTTAAGAGTGCATTTAGTGGCAGTAGTGAGGAATTTTTTTTCATATAAAGTTGTCCAAGTTTTGTTGTTTTTTTTTATGGCCTGTTGTATGTGCAAGTCAAATTTTAGTTGGTCATCAATTATTACCCCAAGGAGTTTGGTGTGTGAGGCAGGGGAGACAGTGGTGCCATCTACGGAGGAAAGAGAAAAATTGGATTTAAGGTGAGAGAGCATCTGAGGTAGGAAGAGAAGTAGTTGAGTTTTCTTAGGCTTAAGGATTACTTGATTGTTTCTGAGCCATTTTTCAACAGAGATAAAGGAAGTTTGTGTTAGTGTGTGTAGTTCAGAGATAGTATTGGAGATAGATAAGAGAGTAGAGCCATCTGTGTATTGTATTACAGATGAGAGACTGCAGTATGAATGTAAGTTGTAGGTAAAAATGTTGAAAAGGAGCGGTCCAAGTATGTGTGTGTGTGTGTGTGTGTGTGTGTGTGTGTGTGTGTGTGTGTGTGTGTGTGTGTATATATATATATATATATATATATATATATATATGTATGCTCTTACATGTATATTGGTTGAATATATATATATATATATATATATATATATATATATATAAACTTAAACATATATATACTCTTATTCAGTTGTGAAATATCTTGCAATGCTCTACCAGGTTCTTATCTACTCTCATTGTATATTTTGTGCACTTGTATTTTAAACCAAAAGTGGTAATATCCTCTTATTGTATACTAACTGCTGTAAAGTCTACAATCTGTATGCTACTACTCTGTAATGTCTTTTTTTATAAATGTTTCTTTTGTCTGTAAAT
Organism: Protopterus annectens; assembly: GCF_019279795.1. NCBI lineage: Eukaryota > Metazoa > Chordata > Ceratodontiformes > Protopteridae > Protopterus > Protopterus annectens. The sequence continues at coordinate 403,853,189 of NC_056736.1, forward strand.
TTATGGAGTTTTTCTCCCCAGGACTCCGCTGAAAATGGACACTTGTTGTCCAGTCAGACTATCCTGGCAAAGAAATGTTAAATAAAATAAATAAAAAAAATTAATATCATAGGTGGTTATATCCCCCCAGGAAATAATATCCCCACACTAGAAAACATATTACACTGGATCTCCACCTTCCTCCCACAGGAAATATTCCTGGGTCCTAGGTTGGGAGGGTGGCCTAATGGTTAAGGTGTTTGCCTTCAAACACAAGGTGCAGGGTTTGAGTCTCACAAGGGATAATTGGCTAGGCTTAAAATGGCTTGCAAGGGCAGTTAGCTTAGTACTAACCTATGAAACTATGAAACTATGAAACTAAGGGTGATTTCAGCACTGACTGGCTCAACTGTTCCTGTCAGATTCCAACATCCCATATCAACTTCCAAGGGTTCACCCAGTTAATCACAGCTCCTACTAGTACTGACAAATCTTCCAAGTGATAATCTATCCTTGACTGTATTCTGGTCAACAATCCCTCCCTATCATCCCATTCAGGCTGTCTTCCTGATGGGCTGAGTGACCATCAACCAGCCTATCTCGTAACAACCCACACTCATCACTCAAAGCAAACAACCAACCACTTAATTAGGAATAAAAAGACTTTCAACCCGAATAAATTCATCTCTGCACTAAAAAGCTGCAGCTGGGAACCTCTCAATAAGCTACCCCTAGAAAACACGGTTAACTCCCTCAACACCACTTTCTTAGATATACTAAACTGCCATGCACCCCCTAGATCTATCAGAGTAAAAGCTCGCAGATCCCTACTTAAGGCTAGAGGCAAGACTTGGAAGCAGTTTCACAAAAACAAACCCAAATTGCAAAACAAATGTTCTTAGAAGTGTGTAACAAGGCTAAGAAAGTAGTAAAATTAGACAAGATAAACTATTACCACAATATCCAAATACAGCACTACAATAACCATCAAATGTTCTGGGCTGCATTTAAAATCATACTTCTGCCAGGTAAATCAGCAAGTCCCACTCTTGTCATCAACCAGTAATTCTGATAATATAGCAACCTAATTTAATAAATAGTTTACAGAAACTATCCAAGTCCTTGTAAATTCTCAGAGGATCACCAAAAACTCTGTCTTTTCCATACCTCAGCACAGCACCAACTCACATAATAACACCAACTCACATAATAATAACAACACTTTTCATTAGCCATACCTATAAACAGATCAATATCAGAGAGCTTGGTTCCTGTCATTTGGAAAATCTCTCATATTCTATTCTACCTTAACCTTATCAGTTACCATCCAATTGCCATCCTGCCACCTTTATCTAAAATCCTTGAGAGAGTCATACATACCCAATTAATGGACTACCTTCACACAAATAAGATACTATCTAATACTCAATATGGTTTTCTCCCCTCTCATGGCACCACCACCACCCTTATGTCATTTACCAACACAGTTAACCACTATAGAAATGACAGGCAATTTGTATCTTCTATATTTTTGGACATGTCCAAAGCCTTTGATATGGTAAATCACAATAAACTCATCAATGTTCTCTCCACCCTAAACCTTAATGACTCTTCTATCACCTGGTTCTAAAGCCACCTATCTGGATGACAGCAGGCCATGCAATGGCAACACCAACTTTCCCCACTCCTCCCAGTTGCCTTAGGGGTTCCTCAAGGCTCCATCCTTGGGCCTCTACTATTCTTTCTCTTCACCATCCAGCTCCACTCCTCCTCACTTCACGCCTCAGTAATACAATATGCAGACAAATCTACTCTAATATGTGCAGTATTCTCCCTACTAGATCTTCACACCATAACAGAATACTCCTTCCTATCTGTGGAGACATGGCTAACTAACTCTCAACTCATTCTAAATCCCAACAAAACAAAGCTCCTTCTCTTCCACCTAACAAGATCCTTCACAACTTCCATGTCTTTCAATATCTTATCCAGAAATAAAACTATTATCACCCCAATAACTCACACTAAATTACTAGGTGTAGAAACTGACAATAACCTAAAATTTGATATTCACATAGTGCAAACAATTAAGAAGGTCCACAAGAAACTAGGTCTTCTATACAGAAGCAAACAATTACTAACAACAAACACAAAAGCCACCATCGCCCGCACTCACCTCCTTTTAACTCTCCTACATGCCTCTCAGATTCGAACCCACATCCACAAAACCGATTGAAATAAACTGGAATCTTGTTACAATAACATTGCCAAGTTTGCCACTGGTTCCATACACAGGGCACATCACTGTATTCCTTTTAGACAACTAAAATGGCTGGAGCTTCCCCAGCTGTTACACTTTAATCAAATCAGTTATCCTTTGCCCACAAAATACTATACCAATCTGATAACCACCTGCTCTCCAAAATCTTATACATTACACCACTTCTAGGTCCCATTGATCCAGTAACAAACTCCTTCTAGATGTTACCAAAGCTAACAACTCTGTCTGGGACTCACACTTCTCAAACTCCATTCCTAAAATATGGAATACACTTCCAACCCCAATAACCTCAAACTCCTCTATAATACAATTTAAAAAAGCTCCTAAAATCACACTTAATGGACAACTGGCTCTTTTATTGCAACTGCCCTGGATAGGGCTTACCTCAGATTATAAACTAAATACTTGTTACTGTGGGTTATCAAATGAAAGAATTGCTCATATTCATATATAATGTGTGATGTAAATGTCAAAGGAGTGTTATAAATGCTTAACCATGTGATGTACTTAAGTGAAGTAAATGTAGACAAATGGAGAGGTAAATGACTGGAAACTAGTCTCTCTGTCATCAAAATTGTAAATATTTATGTAAAAGAAGTGATATAAATATTTTCTGGAAACTAGTCTCTCTGTCATCAAAATTGTAAACATTCATGTAAAGGTGTGATGAAAATATTTTCTTATATAGAATCGTATTGTCCATCATCATATAGATGTTGTTTGTGAATATTTATATCTCTGCCAACTTCTGTAAGGTTAGTAATTCTTAGAATCTGGAGCTTTTCTCCCGGGCATCCACTGGAAAAGAACCTGTGTCCAGTCAGACTTTCCTGGTAAACAAATGTAAAATAAAAATAAATAAAAAATAATTCACCATATTTTCTTCTCCTTCAGTTTAAATGTCTTGTTGTAATGTTTTTGAAACAAATATATAATCTGTTCTAGAAATTACTTTTTTTTGGACTTGCCCGATTAGTCTGGCAGTTGGTGAACAAAATTAAAGCTCTGAGTTATTAATTAGTTATTCTCTGTGTTACATGGTTTGATTCCTTTGCCTACTGTGTGATTTTTGAGCAAATCCCCTAACCAGAGAAGGTTTTTAATGGTCTCCTAGACTGCCTGCTTAGTGCTTAATAAATACCCATGAACCTTGGTATACTCTGTTGTACTACACATTGTTAATATGGATAGATATTTCAAGTTAATTTTAAAGTAGATAAGTTCTATCAGCAGATCTATATTTATCTAACTAAAGATGTTATTTTATTTAAGTGCTATATATAATTGTCACATATGGTCTGCTGGAGTACTAAGACAAACGGTCAAGATCTAATGCTCCCCAGACCAGTTTGACAAATATCTTTCTCGAAACAATGTCAGTAACTGGGAAACAGGCTGAAATCCTATTCACTGAGTATCAGAATATGATTACTTCAGAAACAATGGCAACATTGGATTTAGACTGTAATAATATATATATATAAAATATTAATCAAAGGTGGAGAAAGGGCCTCATTCACTTCACCGATGGTTACAAGCTACAAGAAATAAAATCATAATAGGAGCACTCACCACACTCATCGTCTTTATTAAGACCAGTAAGAAACCTGAGAAAACAGCCTTCCACTTTAACTGAGGACTATAAGATATAGGCCTTTAAAAGGGAGGCTCTCTCAAAATACAGATTTTCTGAGGCCAACAAGCAACTTAAGTAATGATATCTTATAGGTTCATAGGTTAGTACTAAGCTAACTGCTCTTGCAAGCCACCTTAAGCCTAGACAATTATCCCCTGTGAGACTCAAACCATGCACCTTGTGTTTGTAAGGCAAACACCTTAACCATTAGGCCACCCTCCCAACCGACTCTCACTCCATGTTCCGAAGCACCCTGGAATCTATCAAGGTACAACCCAACACTCTCTTACTAGGAAACTTCAATTACCCCTCCATCAACTGGGAAAACTACTCAAGCACCAATACACTGGCCCAACACTTTCTGGAATTCATCAATTCCAATCACTGGACCAGTTCATTCTGACCCCCACTAGAGGAAGCAACATCCTTAACCTGTTTATTACTAACATGGGCAACCATTGCTCTACACCAATAATCAATCCTTCCCTGATCAGATCCGACCATAAACTAATCAGCATGGAAATCCACATCTCACCCACACCCCCAGCAAAGGTAACCACCCTGAAAAACTTTTCCAAAGCTGACTTTGGACTCCTAAAAACAGAGGTAGCTAACTTCACAGTACCCATGCCAATGGAAAATATCTGCATGACTGCTGAATCAGCCACCAATGCACTGTACGAACATGTACACAAATGCATGGAACTAGCCCTACCCAACAGAACCAAGACGCTTTCCTCCAAAAAAAGGAAGCCAATCTGGTAGTCTCCTGCCATGAATAAACTCTACAACAGAAGGAAGAAACTGTTGCAGAAAAAGGTGAAGTCCCAAGACTGGAAAACCTCCCTTATTAGGCTCAATAAAAAGTTGAGATCCCTCATCAAATCCTCTAAAGTCAGCTATGAAGGCAGAATTGCAGCAAACACTAAAAACAATCACAAAGCTTTCTATAGCTATATCAAGAACCTCCACGGCAATACCCAGATTTGCTCTGAGATACTGCACAATGGTACCTCCTATACTCAGTCAACAGATATTGCCAACATACTGGCCGACAGATTCAGTGCCAACTTTACCCCTCTTCCCCCCCCAAAGGACCAACCACAATACCGGAAGAATGCCAGGCACCCAGCATTACTGCAGCACAGATTAAAGCTGCATTGTCTAAGGCCAAGAATACAGCTTCTATGGTACCCAGTAATATCCCTGGCTGTGTTCTACATGACCTACAAAGTGAACCGGCACCACATCTGTGTGCCCTGCTGAGTTAAAGCCTCACCTCAGGCTTTGTCCCTACAGAATGGAGTACTGCTATAGTCATCCCTCTCCATAAAGGGGGAGTGACTACAGACCCTGGGAATTATTGCCCCATTAGCCTGATGAGTCTGATATCTAAAGCTATAGAGTGCATCATCATGGACCTGATTAAAAAAAGATATAGAAAATCTCCAAATTCTAGACCCCATGCAATTTGGCTTTGTGAAAGGGAGATCATGCCTGCTCAATCTGGTTGAATTCAGTCATCAGGGCTGTGGATGAAGGTAAGCCAATGCATACAGCCTACCTCAATCTGGCCAAGGCCTTTGATACCATTCCTCACTCAGGAATTATTGATAAACTCACCAAACTAGGCATCAACCCCTATATCACTAGGTGGGCTGCAAATTGGCTCACACCTAGAACACACAATGTGAAAGTAGCGGACTCCAAATCAGACTGCCGACCAGTCACGAGTGGAGTCCCCCAGGGATTAGTCCTGGGTCCTCTTCTGTTTGGCATTTACTTCTCAGAAGTCCAGGCCAACACAAAGGGACTCTGGCTGACCAAGTTCGCAGATGACTGCAAGCTGAGAGCCATTATTAACTTCCCAAGTGATGCAGACATCCTACAGAAATGCCTCACTGAGACCAGTAACTGGTGTCGAAACCATGGCCTTAAGCTTAATGCCAAAAAATGTGTCATCATCCCCTTTGGTAAAAACTCAGTTCACACTTATTACCACATCAATGGGAACCCACTGAACACTAAAGGAGTTATAAGAGATCTGGGGACGGAGGTTGACACCAACCTCTTCTTCGACCATCACATAGCCACTGTGGTCAGAAAGTCCTTCTATATGGCACATTTCCTTACCAAGGGTTTTACATCCAGGAAGAAAGAGGTCATTGTCCCTCTCTACGCTTCCCTCATTAGACCAATCATCGAGTATAATGCCCCATTTGGCATGTACCTCACTAGAGACCTGCAACAGCTGGAGAGGCCACAGAAGTACCTCACAAAGAGGATCCTAGGCATTAAACACATGTCCTACATGGACATACTCAAAAGACTCCAACTATTTTCTGTCTCATATCGCCTACTTAGAGGCGATCTCTGCTTGACTTACAAAGCCATGTCTGACCCAGCTCTGTTATAAATGTTACATCTAAAGAAATCCCAATCCCTCTGCACCACGCCCTCCAGAGACCTCAACCTCATTACCACAATCAGCAGAACATGCTGGAGGGACAGGTTCTTGACCCAGAGACTGCCCATGCTCTGGAATAGACTTCCCATACATGTCAAGCAGAGCACCTCACCGACCTTCTTCAAGAGAAATCTTGATGAGTGGATGGGTAATAGAAAGTTCACCCTGGGGATCACTCCAGTGGCTCTACATAATAGGGGCACTGGGAATTAACATCGGGCGGCATGATGCCAGGGCACTTCTATGGGCTAAGCTTGTAAAGGCTCCAGGGCCATTAGCCTAGTACACACCTATGAACCTATGAACCTATGAACAATTCAGTTGACGTAAGCAGTGAACCCTTTCTTTCAATTACTTTCCTCAGGAATTCTATGTACTACCCCAGACTACTGTAATACAGTCTACCTACACCCCCGACCATTTCCCGTCCATCATTTGTATCCCCTTTTTACCACAATCAAATAAAAGGGAAAAATAAATTGAAAAACGTCTTGAAACAATTCGTATTAATGCTTCAAATGGGTCTGTCAACCTACATCTATGGTTGCTCAATATATGTAAAACATACATCTTAACCCCAGTTCACCACATTCATATCTTATTATGCCAAAATACTGTACCTTACCTAGGAGGCAAAAGCAATAGTTCAAATCACTTCCAAAAGTACAAATGTCTAACTGTGCCTCAGACTTTAGATTTATTTCTATACTCCCATCTTTAGGTAAGATTCTTGAAAAAACCCTGTATGCACAACTAACCTCCTTCATTCAATGACAATGGGTGGTATTCATAGTCTGGGACTATGCAGCTACATAGCGGCTATCTGCCAATAGAGCTACTATGCACATATGTAAATAAGCTAAGAGCAAGTTATTTGTGCTCACTAAGGAAAAGTGAAGGTGTTTTGAAAAACACACCTATTTAAGACTAAAGCAAAGAACCTGAAGTTAAGTGTTAAGTACATGCAAAGTACTACGAGAAAGCAATAGACTTTGTATTACTTTGCATGTATTTGGATATTGTGGATGGACACAGCTATGCACAGTCACACTTGAAAGACTTAAGGCAAGATGTGGACTATGCAGATTTTATTGTTAATATTTAAATGTTTTATATAGGGGTATCCTTATGTGGACACTCCTCTGTTGCTTGAATGGAAAGGGGGAGATACGAAAGACTGAAAAAGGGGAGACAAAGCAAGAAGATATCAAGTGAAGTTCAACATCAAGAGGTTTGTACTGGAGGAGGTGGGAGAGGAAGGGCACAACATTTTGAGGGGGACAGACACCCTATTTTTTCAAGATTTTTTACATAAGAGGGTAGTGTGGGTGGGAAATAGGTAAGATGGTGGAGGAGAAAGATGAGACAAGAAGGAGTGAGATAAAGTGGCACCAGCAAGAGTCTCCAGTCCACAGACCATGAAATGTTTCCACTGCCATATGGAGTTGCAGTGGAAAATACCAATGTTGAGGAGGTAGGGTGCCTGTATTTGTGATGGTCAACACCATGTGGGACAGCGCATCTTGAACCCAATGAAGAGAGGTTTCAACTGACCGAGTATGTCTATCCATGACATGGACTGGCACGTCCTCAACCAAGTTCTGAAGCCTCTATTCAGTGAGGCTTGCCAAACTGCCATATTCTGGGGTGTGTGCAGGACCAATGCCTTCTCCCCAACCCTGAGAGCATATCCATGGATAGGCAGAGGGTGAACACTCCCTAATCAGGGAGGTACAAACCTGGGCTGCTCCTGAGGAATTTGGATCTGTAAAGAAATTAAAATAAATGGGAGAGAAATCAAATAAAGAAGGACAAAGGAATGCACAATTAAAAAAAGAAAAAAAAGAGAGAAAAAAGGGTGAGGAGAAAAAAGAGAAAATGCACACAATAAATTCAGACATCATGTTACACAGCATTCAGTTTCCTAGTTTAACATTCTTATTTTTATAAATCTTTATTGAAATAAAATAGAAGGTATGAAAAGTGCTTATGCATACATGGGACTAGTAATATGGAAAGTGTTTATGCATACTTGGGAGTAGTAATTTGGGAAGTGCTTATGCATACTTGGGACTAGTAATATGGAAAGTGTTTATGCATACTTGGGAGTAGTAATTTGGGAAGCGCTTATGCATACTTGGGAGTAGTAATTTGGGAAGTGCTTATGTGTACATGGGAAGAATGATATGAGCAGTGCGTATGCATACTTGTGATGGGAAGTGCTTATGCGTACTTGGGATCGGATGTCCTTATGCATACTTGGGATTGGATGTCCTTATGCGTACTTGGGATGGGAAGTGCTTATGTGTACTTGAAAAGTGCTCATGCTTATTTGGGAAGAAAGAGTGTATTGCTATCAAGTCATGCTGGATTTACATTTTGCAGTGTACTATACTAACATAAATCATAGGATCATAGGATCATAGGAAGTTACTAGGCTATTGGCCCTGAGGCTCTTACAAGCCTAGCCAAGAATTTATCCCATGTTCCAACAAGTCAGCACTTGGTGCCCCTGTCCAGCAGGGACATAGGTGGAATCCCAGGAGTGTATTTTCTGTTGCTCATCCAGTTATCCAGGTTGTGCTTAAAAAGGGTTAGTAAAGTACTCTGCTTGTTGTGGAGAGGGAGTCTCGTCCACAGAAGAGGGAGTCTCTGGGACACAAATCTGTCCCGCCAACAAGTCCTATTGATGTCACAGAAGAGGTTGAGGTCGAGCATGCAGGTTAAGCGAGTGGAGCTTGACTTGCAGATATGGAGCAGTCCCATCAAGGCAGGGTCTGAGATTGCTTTGTATGCTAGACAGAGGTCACTGCTGAGGACTCTGTATGAAACTGAGTAGAAGGACAGGGCTTTTAGCCTATCTGTGTAGGGTAGATGTTTGAGGCCCTGGATTCTCCTGGTGAGGAACCTCTGTGGTCTCTCCAGCTGCTGCATGTGCTTTGTGAGGTACATGCCAAAAAGGGTGTTGTACTCAATAATGGGTCTTATAAGGGAAGAATGCAAGGATATTATGGCTTCCTTGTCCCTGTATGAGATATCCTTCCTAATAAGGTGGGCCATGTAGAAAGTTTTCCGTACAACGGAGGCAATATGGTGGTCAAAAGTTAGTTTGCTATCAACCTGGGTGCTCAAGTCCCTCACGAATGATTGCATGCTTAGGACCTTGTTATTAATGTGATAATTTGTGGGGACATCACTCTCCCCAAAGAGGATGATGATGCATTTTTTGGCATTCATTTTGAGGCCATGTTTTTGGCACCAGCCATTTGTTTGGGTGAGACCCTCTTGGAAGCTGTCCACATCACTAGGAGAATTGATGACAGTGCCCAGCTTGCAGTCATCTGCAAACTTGGTCAGCCATAGTCCACTGGTTTTGGCTTGCACCTCAGAAAAATATATCTCAAACAACAGAGGCCCAAAGACTGATCCCTGGGGTACACCACTCATTACGGGTCTACTGCTTGAGGTGGCTTCCCCTATTTTAAGTAGCTGGGTTATATCAGTGAGCCAGTTTGCTACTCATCTGGTAACATATGGATTGATACCTAGTTGACAGAGTTTATCTATTATACCTCAGTGGGGAATAGTATCGAAGGATTTGGACAGGTTAAGGTAGGAGGTGTGCACTGTCTTCCCCTCGTCCATGGCTTTGGTGGCTGTCTCAAAGAAATCGACCAAATTTAACAGGCATGACCTCCCCTTGATGAAGCCAAACTGTGTGGGATCAAGTGTTTGGAGGTTGCCAATGTCCTTGTTAATGAGGTCCATGATAATCCGTTCCATGGCCTTGCAGATCAGGCTAGTTAGGCTGATGGGTCTATAATTTCCTGGATCAGTGGATGCTCCACCTTTGTGCAAAGGGAGGACAGTGGCTATCCTCCACTTCACTGGGACAAAGCCAGTAGTCAGGCTTTGGTTGAATAGTGTGCTTAATGGTGCTGCAAGTTCCTGCCTGAATTCATGTAGGATGCAGCCTGGGATGTTATCGGGTCCCATGGAAGGTATATTTTTGCCTTTGAGAGGGCAGTGATAACTTGCTCTCTAGAGATAAGGGGAGGGGATGGGTGCTGGGGATATCCTGATTTACTGATGGGGGGACAGAGGGGTGAAGTTTTCGCTGAACCTGTCTGCCAGCAGGTTGGCTATATCTGCAGCAGTTGTGTATGTGATGTCCTTGACCACCAGTTCTGAGGAGATCTCAGTGCTTCTTTTGAGATTGCAGACATATGTGAAAAAGGCCTTATGATTGTCTTTAGGAGATATGGCCAGTTTGGACTCAAAGTTTGCTTTGGAGGATTTCACTAGTGGCCTTACTTGCTTGTTCAGGCTAAGGAGAGATTGCTTCCAATTAGTCACCTGCTCCTTCTTGGTCCTGGACAACAATTGTTTCCTTTTATTATAGAGTTTATTTATTGCAGATGTCCACCAGGCAGGTTTACTGTTCCTTGATGAGGAGGATTTTGTCCTGTTGGGTATTCCTGATTCAATGCAGCTATATAAATGTTCATATAGTACATTGGTGTAGGTTTGGACATTTGTGCCAGTTCCTAAGGAGGGGGAGGGGCTGTGATGCTGTTTATACCTTCCCTTAGGAGGTTGTAATCAGCTTTGGAGAAGTTTTTATGTTTGACACTAGCAAGCAGGGGGGGGGGGGGTCAGGGGAGATGACTTTGTATGTGACAACTTTGTAGTCTGATTTTACCAGGGAGAATGACACTGTAGGGATGCTGCAGTGGTTACTCATGTTGATTAATATCAAGTCCAAGATTTTATCACCTCTTGTGAGGGTGTCGATCAGCTGGTCCAAGGCATTTGCATTGATGAAATCAAGGAATCTCTGGGCATTTGTGTTTTGGCATACATAGTTCTTCCAATCTATGGTTGGATAGTTAAAGTCACCCAGGATCAGGGTAAAGGATTGAATCTTGATAGATTAGAAGAGGTCTACATAGGTAGAGTGGGCATCTTGAGTCAACGGTGGGGGTCTGTAGCTTGCTATGATTTGAATTGGGGTCTTGTCAATGGTTATCTGCACCTGCAGTGCAACTCTGCCTCCTTTTGCTTTGCTGCACACGGTTTGGGGTCTGACTGTATGATAGGATGAGTAACCTGGTATGGCTGGGGTGCTCTCCGCAGCTTTGAACCAGGTTTGTGTGACTGCACAAATGTCAGCATCTTCCAGAGTTAAGAATGCTTACAATGAGTTTACTTTCATGTTTAGACTCCTAGCATTTGCAGCATGACCTTTAATTTGCTTTTTGATGAAAATTTCATGTTGTTAGTTTTGACCTTATGGCATTGTCTATAAAAAGGTACTATGGGGGAGGCAAAAGACTTTTCCAGAAGCCTGAAGCCCAAGGGAGACAGATGAAGGCCATCTCTGGCAAGGTATCATGGTCTGTTGATCATGTCTTCCCAGGCTGTCAGGTACTGGATGCCCTTGGAATGACACCAGAAACTAAGTCAGTTGTTAAAGTCAATAATTTTCTGTTTGTATTGAGGCGGCATTTTGGGTGACAGTAGAATGCTACTCAAGGCTAGGGACATACCTGCCTGGGACACAGATTCAATGAGCTCGATCATGTCTCTCTTCATATAGTCCAGGGAGGTACATCTCAAGTCATTCATGCTAACATGAACTATGACAGAGTCTTAATAGTACCCGTTGTTGAGAGACTTGAGTGCATGTGTGATATGGTGGATTCTGGCACCTGACAAACAACTAACCGTGACTTTCTCTTTATCCAGCCTGGTGAGGGGGACATCTGTGTGCCTCACAATGGAGTCTCCTATGACTAATATGTTGGATTTATAGTTAATCCCTAGTGGCTGTGAGACACAGGTGTGTGGACTATGACTGGTGTGTGGTGTGGTGAGCTGTGGAGTTTGCATGTGTTTTTGCCTCGGAGGTCTCTTTTGTTTGGGTATGTTTTTGTTGAGGACCTCAGCATATGTGGTTGTGTGTTGTGTTGCTGTGGGTGTTGATTGAAGTGTGTTGTTTGTATTGCCAACTTTCTCAGTGGCAGATATACTCGCTTATGAAGGAGACAGCATAGATTCCAGGTTCTTAATGTAATTGCATCTCTCACAAATTGTGTTCCTAAGTGGTAGTAGTAGAGGGTTGCCAGTGTACATGAGGAAGTTGCTATACTGTCTCAGGATGCCCATATCAACCAGTCTGGAAGGAGAAACCATAGGAAACTGTCCATCCATATTTGTCAGAATCTGAGGGAGAGAGGCCAGAGAGAGCTAAGGGGGTAAAGGGTGGAAGGTCTAAGATAAATACTACAAGGTGATCACGCAAAGTGCTACTAAGGGAAAATTTGTAGCTGGAATACCTCACAATGGATTAAAACAGTGCAGTTGCAGTGTGTGACCCGCAAACAAGCCCAAACCAGCTCAAATGCAGGGTTTAAATACCACAAAAAATAGAAGATGCTAGTAACACAGAAATCTAGCCAATCCTGCTAGCCGCTGCTCTCTTTACCAATCAACTTTTGCCAGACAAGGTCCAGGCAGACCTGCTACTGTCATTAGCAGAGAAGATAGGCCCCTACCAACACAAGATGGCTGCCAGAGTCAGAAATGAAATGCAGCAAAATGCAGTTAAACAGTAATGAATTGCAGTAAATAGCAATGAAATACAGTTAAACAGTAATGAAATACAGTTAATCAGTAAATTGCTTTAACAATGCAAATGCGATAAATTAGTTAGGAAACACAGATACAAATGATAGGGAAGTGCTGATGCAATAAAATAAGTGAAAATAAATGAAAAAGCACTTAGATTGGTCTTGGAGCCTCAGGAATTTTGTAAAACATCCCAAAGATATGATGCAACTCAGTGGAGCCTGGTTCAAACAAACCCAGACCAGCTCAAACACGGGGTTTAAATACCTCAAAAAATAGAATATTCTAGTAACATAGAAATCTAGCCAATCCTCCTAGCCCCTGCTTTCTTCACCAATCAGCCTGTGCCAGGCAGCCCTGCTACTCTCACTAGCAGAAAAGATAGGCCCCTACCAACACAAGATAGCTGCCAAAACACAGATGGCAAACACAAGATGGCTGCCAGAAACACAGAAGGCAAAAACAAACAGCTTTGGATGTAACAAACCTGTAGCCAGATTATGCTACTCGATTTAAGGGTTAAGAACACAGTAAAACTCACAGGAAAGCACATATTAACCACTTACAGACAAAAACAGAACTCACAGTATAAAAAATATGTGAGACACAGGTGTGTGGACTATGACTGGTGTGTGGTGTGGTGAGCTGTGGAGTTTGCATGTGTTTTTGCCTTGGAGGTCTCTTTTGTTTGGGTATGTTTTTGTTGAGGACCTCAGCATATATGGGTGTGTGTTGTGTTGCTGTGGGTGTTGATTGAAGTGTGTTGTTTGTATTGCCAACTTTCTCAGTGGCAGATATACTCGCTTATGAAGGAGACAGCATAGATGATTCCAGGTTCTTAATGTAATTGCATCTCTCACAAATTGTGTTCCTAAGTGGTAGTAGTAGAGGGTTGCCAGTGTACATGAGGAAGTTGCTATACTGTCTCAGGATGCCCATATCAACCAGTCTGGAAGGAGAAACCATAGGAAACTGTCCATCCATATTTGTCAGAATCTGAGGGAGAGAGGACAGAGAGAGCTAAGGGGGTAAAGGGTGGAAGGTCTAAGATGAATACTACAAGGTGATCATGCAAAGTGCTACTAAGGGAAAATTTGTAGCTGGAATACCTCACAATGGATTAAAACAGTGCAGTTGCAGTGTGTGACCCGCAAACAAGCCCAAACCAGCTCAAATGCAGGGTTTAAATACCACAAAAAATAGAAGATGCTAGTAACACAGAAATCTAGCCAATCCTGCTAGCCGCTGCTCTCTTTACCAATCAACTTTTGCCAGACAAGGTCCAGGCAGACCTGCTACTGTCATTAGCAGAGAAGATAGGCCCCTACCAACACAAGATGGCTGCCAGAGTCAGAAATGAAATGCAGCAAAATGCAGTTAAACAGTAATGAATTGCAGTAAATAGCAATGAAATACAGTTAAACAGTAATGAAATACAGTTAATCAGTAAATTGCTTTAACACGGGGTTTAAATACCTCAAAAAATAGAATATTCTAGTAACATAGAAATCTAGCCAATCCTCTTAGCCCCTGCTTTCTTCACCAGTCAGCCTGTGCCAGGCAGCCCTGCTACTCTCACTAGCAGAAAAGATAGGCCCCTACCAACACAAGATAGCTTCCAAAACAAGATGGCACAAGGCTGCCAGAAACACAGAAGGCAAAAACAAACAGCTTTGGATGTAACAAACCTGTAGCCAGATTATGCTACTCGATTTAAGGGTTAAGAACACAGTAAAACTCACAGAAAAGCACATATTAACCACTTACAGACAAAAACAGAACTCACAGTATGAAAAAATACTTGTGAAATGTATTTCCTTCTTGGGTAGAAAGATAAGACATAAGGCAATTGTTTACCTGTGTTTCACCTCTTTTTTCCTTAATATTACTGATATCACTAGTACTAATATACAAGACATTTCATTCACTGCAGGACTTGATTACAATGTATTTGTTTAAATGTTTATAACTATCTGAATTGTCATACTGTGCCAGTCTTCTCTTTATTGAAATTAAATACATTGTTACACTTTTATAACTTGTCTGTTTGGTAGAAAGGTGGTTTAAAATGTTATGCTTTGCATGTAACATTGTGAGAACTGTGTTCAGGCAAATGGTGTACACACACAGAAAAATGAAGCAATTCAAGGAAGTTTTCAGTTACTTAGCTGTACAAAAAATATGTGCTTTGATAGTTTTCTGCACTATAATAATATAGACGTAAGTAATACAACTGGTCATTTCTCATTAAAGTATGTCCTGGTCATTCACTTGACACTGCAACCCCCCCCCCCCCAGTTCAGCCATCTTGCATATCCAGTGGAAGAAATGATTGTCTTTTACAATTATTGTACTAATACAGATTTTTCTGGCATACACAAACAAAATCCTTTCTTTACAAAAACTGTCTGCATGTACTTTAAGTACTACCTAAAGTAATGCAATGCTAAATGAATTTACATGGCAATGTAAATATTTGTATAGGTTTCTGTTTTTATATATATATATATATATATATATATATATATATATATATATATATATATATATATATATATATATATATATATATATATATACATATACCAATAGTTTTAAGTCTACTCATGCAACTGTATACATGTGATTTACAGACATAGGTATGCAGATTATTTTACTCATGCATATATTACATTTGTATTTATACATGCAACTATGTTATCACATAAACATTTTTAAATATACATAAATAGACATAAACATAAATATTCGTATACAGATGTATCTGTGTACAGATATAGTTATGCTTTCTTTTGCATTATTATAATAACATTATAGATACATTTTTACAGTTACACATTTTTTGTAGCAAATACCTTCACTTATGCAACCTTCGTATAGTTTATTTTTATATTTAATATGACCAAAACATGACACAAAATAAATTATACTTACTATAGAACTCTGGCCTTCTTGTCATTACCTGGTCAACCCATTTGGCCAGCTGGTTGGGCTTGCACCTCTGTTGGTTGTCATACTAGTGGCAGCACTTCTAACTGGAGTGGGTGATCCTTCTCAAAGATGACAAGTTTTCACCCAACTCCTACCAGATATCCATCTTTGTCTATTCACCACCCATTACATATGCCTTGATCTTATCCAGGTATGAATCGCTAAGATGGTGGACCATAATTTTGGTCTTATCTGACCAGCTCAGAGCATGGCGTCATGCCTTCACATGTAGTGCCATAATTCAAGGTGCCAGAACCAGAAAGAAAGAACTATGAACAGTGTGATGTTATAAGGTAGTGCCATCTGTGCCAGGGAGAGTAGCGTAGTACATGTGTACATATGTCAGCATAGCTAGTTGGAGTTTTGTAAAGAATTTTATGTTATTTGACTATCACACTGATTTATACAGATGTTTGAGTTAAAAATATATTTGTAAAGTTACTTGTTTTAAAAATGCATCAACAGTACACCCTGCTGGACAAAAAAATGTATGCATGTATATTAGGTTGTGTTGTTGTAACTGATCAAATATGTATGTTTCTCAGAGAACCCTGTGGAAAGTTTGAAATTGTATTATAGCTTTCAGATGCTGCCACATATCTTAGCAAAGTTTTGTGTGTGTATTGTACCAGAGTCAGGTGACTTTTCAGGTGATGTTATCCTCTAACCAGCATCTGGTTTCTTTGGAACCCTCTCAGTAGCATTTTAAAATCTAACAGTAAAGATTTCTGACAGGATATATATCTCACACATCCACAGAGACAGAGAGAGACATCATCTGGCTTTTGCTGTGGCAAGACACTTAGCACAATCAGCTTGCCTTGCTTTAGTAAGTAGTCAGGGAAGAGTAATTCTTTAGTTAGTCAGGGACATTTAATGAGAATAGTTTAGTCGTTTCTGCATCTGTAAGAAACTATCCAACTGTATTATTTTTTATATCTCTGTGGTTGAAACTCTGTTGTTTATTGTATTCAGTACTCTTCTGTTTTCTGTTTTATTTATCATTAAATATTTTAATCCCTTTTATTGTGTCTGGTCCTTTAGAGAATACTTTTAACATCTTGAGAGTACTTTTGCTTATTTTAGTGGCACTGCGGCTGCTCCTGAAAGCCTTGCTGCTTTGGTCACACTCTACCATTTGTATTAGTACCACTTTTACAAGGTATAATTGGGTACACTTTGTAGGAGCCTTAGGGTAGTTGAATGGTGGCAGCGTGATTACCTCAGAATCTGGGCAGAAAGGGGCACCGCTAATAAATCTGTGCCAGCTTTTCCCAGGTGTGTGTGTGTGTGTGTGTTTGTGAAACTGAAATATCCAAGTGTGTGTGTGTGTGTGTGTGTGTGTGTGTGTGTGTGTGTGTGTGTGTGTGTGTGTGTGTGTGTGTGTGTGTTAGCTACTGGGAACAGGGACACAGTGCTCCAGTGTGGTCAGTATGGAATTTTGTACTGGTCTGGAGAGAGAAATAGAGTCTAGCCCCAGGTCTGGAGTGTGCTCTCTGCTCTTAAGGGAAATTGTGCTTGGTGCAGGGAGCTGCATCTGGAAATACTATGTGAATCCATCTTTGCTCTTAGTGACTGTCTCTCACCGGAGTCAGTGGTGAGGATTGAGTCTCCTTCATTGCTGGCTCAGAATAGGGACCTGTCAGAAGCAGGGTTGTGGTTTGCAGGTTTAGAACCATTTCATCTAGGGTGTGGCATTACTTTAACCAAACTCAGTTAACCAACAGGGCACTACACCAGACACTGTTATTATTTGCAAGTTTGGTTTAAGGAAAAATACTTTGTCACACATGTGTTTTATTTTTGAAGGAATACATTCACATTTCATTTATGTGGTGGATAAAAGTCATTATGCAGTCATCATTTTTCTTTATTTTTGCTACTGCTGCTGTGTATTGTCTTAGCCACTGTTCTTGGAGTATTATCCCAGAATGTCATTTATACATGCCTCATACAGCACAGCAGCAATATTATTTTTTTTTTCCTTTTTTTGGGGTGGGGGTTCTTTTTTACAGAAATAAATATTGCTATGTGTGTATCAACTTTTATTAAATGTTGAGAATTTTGAGATGATAAGGTGTGCCAGATGATGTTAGATGGGCAGGGATTATACTTCATGGTCATGCAAACTCACATGCATATGACTCCATTTTAGTTTTTCTAAACATATTCAGCTTTGAGTATATCTGAGGCCATCTGCACATTCCTCAGCATGCTGCAGTCTACTGAGGCTTGCTGTGGACTCTGCCTCTGTCCCTATTACATTCACATGAACCTAAGGCTATATTAATGAGTAGTCAAAAGTGATTTGTGTGCATAACTGGCCGTATACATTTGCATATTCCTGTGATTTAATTTATTTTTAATTTGTTAACCAAGGTGGTGCACTGATCCTACTGGACCCATTTGAGTCTCAGCCTGGGGAAAACGCAATAGTTTACATGATATTCTATACAGAGTGCCTGACAAAATGCAATATATACATATAGTATATATAAACTGAATGTCATAACTGAGGGAATAAAGACAATAGATATATAACAATTATATACAGAGTGATTGAAAAAACACTATATATATATATATATATATATATATATATATATATATATATATATATATATATATATATATATATTATATATAGTATGGAAACCAGAGATGGCATGCTGAAAGAATCACAGTCAAAAATAGAGTAGAGTAACATATGTAGATGGAAGAAGGACATGAAGAGGTTCAGTTATATGACCAGAGAAATAGCAGATTCATAGAGACAGTAGCATAGCTAGGGTGGGGCAAGAGGGGAATTGCCCTGGGCACAAAGTTTTGGGAGATGTGGACAACCAATCCCAATCTCTCTTTAATGCAATACTGGCTTTTGAAAGACAGTACTGTATTTCTAGTCAAACCTGAGTGCTGTAGCACTCCACGTATGGTCTAAACTGTAGCAACTACTACATTGTAGCAAGCTGTTTACTACAGTTTAAAAGAAGAAATTCTTTTTTTAATATGTTGAAGGAGGGTAGGGGCAGGGCATAGAAATGGTACCTGAATGGCTGGGACAAGGGCGAGGGGGGGGGTATGTGTCATGCAGAACTGGCCACCTGGTTGGTGTACCAGTAGAAGGTACATCCATTTCTTTTTTTTTTACTCTACAATAGAAGAGCTAGGGGGCATGGATCTGACTGTAATAAGCCATCTTCGTGATTGGCTTAATACAGTAAAGCAGTAAAGTGCTCTTTGGAAGAGCTGGGGGGCTTGGATCTAACTGCAATAGTGATAGCTTATTACAGTAAAGTGTTTTTTCTTTCTTTCTTTTTTTTGTTCTTCAGTTGAAAAGCTGAGGGGGTGACGCAGTGGTTCATAGTACTGGCACAGGGTGTTAACTTCTGCATAGAAATAAATGTAAAAGAGCTTAATTTGCATACAAAATGTGTAAATGGACCTGAATTTACAGGAAATAGTTTCACACTGTCATATTAACTTTGAATTACTCAAGTTAGGTGGCAAATGACTTAGGAAACCATAGATTATTTAAAGTAAGACAAAATAATAGAAATATTGTAAGTTAATATGTAACACTTGAAAATGATATAAAATTAGTGACTTCACTTCATAAAATGTTTATTTTACTGATATGATGGACATATTACATGGCTTTAATGAATAGTGTACAGCTGTCATTTGTAAATGGAAAATCATTACACTAGCAGTTGAAATTATTAGCAATCACTGAGAAAAATAATTTAAAGTTGACATCATTAATGATTGTGCATACATATGGTTGAAATGCAGTGTTTTATTTTTGAAATACTGAACATATGTGTGTCTGTACTTGCAGATACCTTTATTGAATTATCATTTGTTTTAAAGACAAATTTACATTATTATAAAAGCAATCAAACTGTGTTAAGAAGTTCATGTTTGCAAAGATTATACTTCACATATATTGCTGCATATCATTTGCATTAGCTCTGGTTATCTGCTTTATGGCAAGGGGTTCACGATGAACTCTGTTGAGCGATTTTACTTCTAGGGATATTACATACTTTATTTTTCATTAAAGTATTTTATTAATGTATTTGTGGTTCTTTTGCTCATATTTTGTGAATTTTTTGAAATGTGGACTATATTATGTATTTGATCACTGATACTTGCTGCTTTGTTTTATAAGCAATTCTGAGTTTTCAGCAGGCTTGCACTGTCAGGTTACGCCAGAAGCTGCTGTTTTGGTGTGACAGCATAATTGTTTTATTTATGCTAATTGTTTTATTCATGCTTTTATTTATGCTTTCTCATATGTTTTTATTCTCTTTTGTCTATGTTTAACATCTTTGAATTTGTTAATGATACCTCTTTAAACTAGCTTAGCATGAATGCTATAATTATTCAATTAGTGTTCTGATTAGCCAGTTTTGAGCCAAGAGCTTTTGTATAAAAGGCTGCTCAATTTCATGTTTTATTACACCTGAAGAAGCATAGTGTTACTTGTTCAAGTTCTCCATTAAAGAAGTTTTCTACATCGTGGATTCCTCTGTGTGGTGTATCCAGTGGTTTTGGTGTGTTCCTGTTTCTTGTTTTTCCACTTGGAGCCTCTGTTCTCTTGCTACAGTTGTTGGACTTTTTCGTTTGCTGTTGTGCTGTTAGCAAGTGAAACACATGGAGTCTAGCAACATTGAGTTGGATTTCCGCCCAGAGGAGGATGAATGGCACTTTTACTTGGGATTCTCTCAAGCACTGCAAAGAAAATCCTTTATTGGCTCTGGAGTTGAACAACCAACCGAGTGTGCAACCTACGCCACCGAATGGTGGTAATGTTACTGAATTCAACAGATTGTTTAAGATACTTCAAGATGATTTATATCAGCTGCAGAGGTTAGCCTGGCAGAGGCTGCACCTAGAGGCATGTTTACATTTTAAGATAGTGCCTAGGGGATGTTTTGCATGCCTTCAGATGGCAGCAGTCACCCCCTGTTGTTAAGGAAATGGCAGGACCTTAACATACAGCTAGGTTTCAGCTATATTAATTTACTGCTAGAATATTTTTCACCCCTGGAAGTTGAGCTCAGGAACAAGATTGACTCACAGTATGCAGCAATTACTGAATGCTTTAAGACTGAACATTTCACTAGGAGGCTTGATTCCCTTTGGGTCCAGGTACAATCCTATAGTGAGAGACTCAAAGAAATCAAACATAAGAAACTGACCAGAGATGCCAATGACTTTGCTAATGGACAGATCTTTGTTTGGCCTAGAACTGAGACCACCTCCAACCAGCATAGATTTAATGATGGGTTCATCCATAATGCTGGTCCTTCAGTGATATCTACAGCCAGTTCCAACACTGAACCTTGTTTTGTTCAAGTAGCCCCTCCTTCAGTTACTAACATCATTAATTCTACACCGGTGCCTTCTGTTTTTTCTACCACGACAACTGGTGGGGGTGATATTGACAACAGCACCAACCAGCAGGCAGCCAAGATGTCTTTGACAACAGGTGCTCTTCCGTCAGCAACCATTTTTACCGCTTCCAGTCAAGGAGCAGCTAGCATGGCGTCAAGCAGCAGAGGCCCAAGGAAAAGAAAGGGGTCAGTAGAAAATTTTCCAAACAACAGAAACTGAGCATCATATCGACATGCTCAAATAATCAGAGATCTTCTTCCCTTGTCCACAACATATCTAGATATACTTTGTCTGTTCCAGACATGTCTATTCTAGAGAAGGGATTGAACTTTATTCCCTCACAGGTCAGTCATTTAAGTGACATCCTAATAGACTTGAGACTGTTTTGTCGTAATGTTGCTCTTAAAGTCTTCTTTAAAGACAGCAAGGTGTTGGACACTAATACTGTAAAAAGTTTTTTTAAGACCAAGAGCAGCTTTACACCTATGTTGAGAGTTTTCAGAAAATGTGTGAGAGTGATTTTTATGATTGGTTTAAGTTAAGCAATAGCAAGAAGAGATGCAACTTTTATAATGTTAGTAAAGATGAGCAGGAGTCTATTGTTTCCCTTAAGAATAATGAAAACATTATTGTCAAACAAGCTGACAAAGGAGGAGCAGTGGTTGTTATGGACTCTTCTGAGTACATTGCCACCATGACTGATATGCTGTCAGATGACAAAGTATATGAGGCCATCACTAGAGATCAGGTCAGTAGAGTTGTGAAGGTAGTACATGATAATCTTTACGATCTCTTAATGTGTGGACAGATCAGCTGTGAACTCTATGAACATTTTGTAATTGAATTTCCTACCCTGCCCATCATTAAGGGTCTACCCAAAATCCATAAGGGGGTTACACCAGTACCTATGCGACCCATTGTTGCTGGTGAGCGCTGGATTACTTCCACTATCTCCTCCTTTGTGGAAGGGCTGGATGATATTCCTGTCATCTTGAAGGACTCATATCAGCTAGTTGAATTTCTTAAAGGGTTTCAGCTGAATAGAAGTAGAACTAATATGTTGCTAGTTACCATGGATGTCAAGAATCTTTTCAATGATTTAGGGTTGTTGGCCATCAGAGAAATCATGGTTAGCAATTCTAGTTACAGCAAGCAGGCAGATTTTGATAAATTGCCGAGAACAACATATTTATATTCCAGGATCAGTTGTTCCTTCTTTAAACATCCTGATTACAAAATGTCAAAATGTATGTTCACAGCAGATATTTCCCCTTTCAAAGCAGTTTTTAGACTTAAAGCTGCAATTCACTGGCAATAAGATAGTTACATCATTCCTTCAAACTCATAGATGATTGCAAACAGGAGGTCTTTAGGAAACTATTTGTTGCAGATCCATTTACCAGGAATATTGTGGGTGCTCATCCAACATTTAGCTATAAGACCTGTGATAATTTGAAGCAAACCCAGGTTTTACAGCGATTGCAATAGTACTAACTTAATCTATTTGGCCATATGCATTCCCTGTCAGGCTTTTTTATGTAGGGCTTGAAGAGACATAGATTCAAGTTTATGGTTTTGGAATTGATGGCCATTTACTTCCAGGCATTAACCAATATGTCTCAGTTAAACCAGTTCTCAATATGAGAAAAGTAGCAGTTTTTAGATTGTTTAGTGCCCTCCTATAGGTTCACCTTTTCCTGGTGATGCAACATGTATCTTTAGGTTTGTCCGTAATTTTACATATCTATCTGTTAATTATGTTTGTTTTCACTTTCCAGTTCATGTTACTACATACCGTTGCTTGGGCTTATTTAAGTCTTTCTATTTTGTATAACTGGACATATTCAACCATATTTCAGTCGCTATATTTATATGCTATGGTGAGATGATGGTTATGATGAAGGCGTGTCCTTCTTTGTTTAGTCAATGGTTTTATTTCTATTTTCACTGTTGCCGTTACTGGTGGTTTTTATTACTTACCTTTTTATAGTCAACTTTGTTATATAGGTTTTGTGCATTAGTAGGTTCTATAGATGTTTTTATTGAGAAGGCGATAATAAAGCTGATTTTAATAACGGCATGTTTTGCTATTCATTAATGATACTACACTGCCGTTTCCTGACAATATTTATTACATGGATATTAATGATACCTCTTTAAACTAGCTTAGCATGAATGCTTAATTATTCAATTAGTGTTCTGATTAGCCTTTATAACACCTGAAGAAGCATAGTGTTACTATGCGAAAGCTTGTGTTCCAGTTCTCCCAGTAAAAAGAAGTTTCATTCATTGGATTCCTCTGTGTGGTGTATCCAGTGGTTTTGGTGTGTTCCTGCATATCATTTAACCTAAACAACATTGCAAAAATTATTCAATTCCTGCTGTTTTTTATTTGGTAGTTTCTGAGTGTCATTGAGGAATGAAAAATGGCAGTATTACGAATACATGACAATGGTAGCAGCAGTATTACAGATACATGACAATGGTAAGGGGAAGGGAAAGGATGAATTTGTTAACAAAATGATTGCCTTACTGTTCTCACTAAGCTAGGCATCAACCCCTATATCACTAGGTGGGTTGCAAACTGGCTGACAGATAGCACCCATAGAGTGAAAGTAGCTGACTCCAGGTCAGACTGCCGATCAGTCACAAGTGGAGTCCCACAGGGTTTGGTCCTGGGTCCTCTCCTGTTTGGTATCTACATCTCTAAAGTCCAGGCCAACATGAAGGGACTCTGGCTGACAAAGTTCACAGACGAT
The DNA here is from genome assembly GCF_019279795.1 of Protopterus annectens. Classification (NCBI taxonomy): domain Eukaryota; kingdom Metazoa; phylum Chordata; order Ceratodontiformes; family Protopteridae; genus Protopterus; species Protopterus annectens. The sequence continues at coordinate 403,877,335 of NC_056736.1, forward strand.
TGCAAGTTGGGATATCCTACAGAAAGGCCTCACTGAGACCAATGACTGGTGTCAGAACCATGGCCTTAAGCTCAATTCCAAAAAATGTGTCATCATCCCCTTTGGGAAAAACCTGGTTCCCATGAATTACCACATTGATGGTAGTCTACTGAACACAGAAGACATTTATAAGAGATCTGGGAACACAGGTTGACAGCAACCTCTCTTTTGACCACCACATTGCCACTGTGGTCAGAAAGTCCTTCGGGTTTTGCATCCAGGAAGAAAGAGGTCATTGTCTCCCTCTACTCTTCCCTCATTAGGTCAGTCATTGAGTACAATGCCCCATTTGCATGTAACTCACTAAACATCTGCAGCAACTGGAGAGGCTGCAAAAGTACCTCACATTGAGGATCCTAGTCCTTAAACATTTGTTCTATATGGAGATACTCAAAAAACTCCAATTATTCTCTGTCTCATATCACCTACATAGAGGCGATCTCTGCTTGACTTACAAAGCCATGTCTGACCCAGTTCCATTAGAAATGCTACCGCTAAAGAAATCCCAATCCCTCCACACCACATGCTCCAGAGACCTCATCCTCATTACCACAATCAACAGAACATGCTGGAGGGACAGGTTCATAACCCAGAGACTGCCGATGCTACGGAATAGACTTCCCATACATGTCAAGCAGAGCGCCTCACTGGCCCTCTTCAAGAGAAATCTTGATGAGTGGATGGGAAATAGAAAATTCACCCCAGGGATCACTCCAGTGGTTTTACTTGACAGAGGCACTGGGAACTAAGGTCGGGTGGCATGATGCCAGGGTAATCCTATGGGCTAGGCTTGTAAAGGCCCCAGGGCCATTAGCCTAGTACACACCTATGAACCTATGAACATATGAATGTATTTATGATACTGAAAACATTACTATAGCACTTTACTTGGCTGGACTGAGATTTTAAATATAATTATGGGGTTTGTGTCACCTAACTTTTTTGTAGGATGGTGGTAGGCATACTTTCATTGTTGTGTTGTCTGACTGTGGCTTATTTTCGAATGTGCAGCAATGATGCAAAACAAGGGATCATGACAGAGAAAGGACAACTTCATCCATGAAAAAAATATGTCCTCATGGTAGCCCTTAGGATACACAGTAAACATCTGTTTGGCAAAGGGGACAAATAAACTGAGATAACAAAAGCCTGTAATCAAATTGTCCTGGCCTTTAATGCAGTCAGTGGAAGACACAGGATGTAAACAGAGTACAAGAAGAGGGCAAATTACATAGTAGGACATGCTAGAAGCAAATCGAGACAGAATACAATTGCATGTGCCAGTCCTGGGGGGGGGGGGGCTCCATCAATTTTCCCTTTAACACTGGATATGGAATACCTCCTCTCCGTCTGTGGGGATAACTATGAAACAGAAGATGATGGTACTGGAATTATTGCAGGTGGTGCAGACACTGGCTGTTACCACCCTCTTCAGCAGCAGCACTCATCTGCTTAGGAGTGTTTGTTTAAAAGCAGTGAAATATATTTGTATAGAGGAATTTAATACTGACCTGGAATGATTACATTAAACACTTTTAATAGGTGAACCTTCCACATCTACACAGAATGACAATGAAGGTAGTGTGCATGGTGACTATGCCCCTCACCTCTTTAATAAGCATATAACAGTGTATGATATTTCTTTATTAGTAATGTTTTGAAATCATTTATACAGGGTCAGCAGCAGAAACAAACAGCTCCACTGTACCAATACATTCAGAGGATATCAGCAGCGGAATGGCTGTTGATGATGATGATGATGACAATGATGATGACGATGATAACATAGTTATATTTATAAGGAAGTCTCAGAAAAGTGGCACAGAGTCACCAAGTTTAATGGTATGATCTCACATCCACAGAGTGTAACTGGCATTACACTCATGGTTGTACATGAAGAAAACTCATGCACTTCTACACCAGTGTTCCAAACCCAGGCAAATACCTTCAGGATGATGGCAGACATTCAGAGATAACAGTGTCCACAGTGACACCTTTACATGCAAGAATTTGTTAAAGCTACCCTAGGAAACACATAAAGCACTGGCTGCCTAGCAGCAAATGTGCCGTGCCATTGTTAAGGCTGAGAACACTGCTAGAGAGAGTCATCTGGGAATGATCAGAATCCTCCTGGGTGCACATAAGGATTTCCAGCACTATATGGAAATGGCATAGAGTATAGATAATGACACGATAACACTGATGCTTAGAATGGTGGCACACCATGCAGCCTTGGTCACCTTCATTCGTACACTAGTTAGGACTTACCAGATTCAAGTAAGAGTCAATCTTGGAAGGCAAGGAGGACGTGGTACTGTCCAGACACATGGGGCAGATTACATGAGGCTACAAGTGCTTCTCAAGAACGTACTGGAATTAGTTAGGGGGAACAAGCACAACAGATTCCATGCAGGCCATGTCAGCATTAATCTACACCTAATCTGCACCTAGCAGAATTTTTCATTTGAGGTCCCTATCAAGGTCCTGAATCACTGTCAAGTCAGTGTCTGCAGGATCACCTGCATCGAGTAGATCACGGCACTGGACCAACTCAACATCCAGCTGTAATGATAGCCCCTCTTTAAAATTACTTGCACCATCACCTAGCTTATTTTTATGATATGTGTATGGCACATTTGACCTTGACCTACTGTATATCAAGTGTGACATTTCTGCTACTACAGTTTGACTTTCACAAACACAGTTCAATAGTTAACTTGAAGGGGAATAAGCTATTTAAAAAAAGGAGGGGGGTTTAATGCAATTTTCAACTGTATGCATTTCATTTCTGTATTGGCACTGCTTAAAATCTCATGGAACTGTGGAGTGAAAGCTATATGTCATAACATAAGATTTAAGTTATTAACACCATTAATGTTCTATGCATTACCATTGTTACAGTTTGCAGTTGACTACAACTTAAAAGTAGTTGTACACAAGTTTTCATACAAATACTAATGAGAAAATTACAAATTAAAATGAGCATCCTGACATGTAAACAAAGACTACTGCCTCTTCACCCTCATCACTGCATACATGATTATATATTTTTTTCTGAGGCCAAAAATTATTGTGTATGATAAAATAAGCTAATCTGATGTGTAGTACCTCACAAACAACATACTTCAAACTGAGGAAACAATGCATAATATAAAAAACAGTAATACTTTTCTAATCAAATGCAAGGTATGAACTCATATTAAAAATGTGATTATTGCTTATATGATGCCTCATGACATCACTAAACAGGAGTCAGTGAGCACTCAGGCAGGACTTTTACAAACAATAATATGAGTACCTGTTCTGAAATAAAAATAAATAATTTAAAGATGAGAAAGAATGTCTGATGAACAATGACAGTAACCATGCAATACACAGCATAGCCCATAGATATCACTGCATGCATCAGTTATGCTCTATGTTATTTTTGCAAGAAAGAAAACATTAACTTGGATGAGATGTTCCATAGTTCTGAACTAGATATCACCTCTTTACTTGCTCAGTCATATGCTGTACATGAGCCTACCACATGGGATTGATTACTACCGCTGCTGACTGGTCACCATTAGTCATAGTAGGACTGGAACTGGGTGCTGCAGTGACAGCATGGGTCACTTCGCCACCAGATTTGCCCATGACATGATAATATTGTGCACCCCCAGATTCACCCAGGCCCCTAAAATGACTCTTCAGGAGGTCAAAGTCCTCCTCAATGACAATATGGGTCTGGGATAGGGATGTCTTAAAAGCCTGTGTTTGCGCTTGTTTTCCCCCTTTCCTGTAACTAGTCTAGTCCAGATACAGATTTGCTCTGTCCATGACTGTAAGCTTCTGAGTCCCTCCAAGCCTTTTTGTGTTGGAGGGAAGCCTTCTAGCTTATCAGTGGGAGTGGTAAGCACTAGGTAGCCTATCTACCACAAGAGGAGTGGTTCCTTGCCCAGAAATTGTAGTTTATTGGCTGTTTGGACAGTTTTTCCATCTCTCTCAACTTTCTGGTTTAAAGGCCCGCATTTGGTCTTGTTTCCCGCCTTTCCTGTAACTAGTCTAGTCCAGATACAGACTTGCTGTAAACAGGACTGTTTGAAAGCTTCTAAACAGTGCCAGAGCCTGCTCTTCAATTTTTCCTGAGATCTACTAGTTCTCTCCTCTCCTGCACTTATACTAGCTTATTAGTCTAGCACTTTACCAGACTTCTTGTAGCAATTATTGTAGCACACAAGTTTCTACAAGGAAACAGATCTAGTACTTATTATCAATGCCCACCCCACCAGGCATGTCTAAAGGTCAGTTCCCTGTGCTTTCTCCTATTAACCTGGTGAACTTGGGCATCCTGAGGCAATGTAGCAACTGCCTCATGTACACCGACAACCCTCTCCTCTTACCTTACAACACTCAGATTTGCGAGAGATGTGCTTATATACAAATTGGAAGCCACACACTATCCAGTCAAGACCAGAATAGCTGGTCAAGAGGAGAAGGTCAACACTTGCGCCACACCACATGGAACACATAGCCCACCAGAACACACATCAGCACTGCCTTCACATAAAAACACAAACCACACACCCACCTTCGCTGAGGCTCTCAATAAAAATCTACCCAAGCAGCAGAAACCTCAAAGGCAGAAATGCACTCAACCACCACAACACAACACTGACCACGAGACACATAACTCTCCTAAACTGTGTGCCACTCAGCCAAATCCCCTAAGCCAAAACAGCATCCCCATCACACTAGTCATAGGTGACTCGATAGTGAGGCTCACTGATGTCCCACTCAATAGGTTGAATAAGGAAAAGTAACAGTCAGCTGCCTGTCAGGTGCCAGGATCCGACACATAATTCATACGCTCAGGTTGCTCAACAACAGGTACAAATATGACTCTGTCATTGTACATGTGGGTGTGGATGACCAGAGATGTACCTCCATGGACTACATGATAAGAGACATGGAGGAGCTCTCAGATTATGTAGCCCAGCCCTGAACAGCATCCTACCATCACCCAGAATGATACCACAGCACAAGCAGAAAATGATTGATTTCAACAATTGGCTAAGTTTCTGGGTTCATTCTAAGGGGATCCAGTATCTGTCTCCCTGGGATTACATGATTGACAGACCTCAATACTTTGCCAGAGATGGTCTGCATCTGTCACCCCTGGGCTTCTGGATACTGGCCAAGGCTCTTGCTACCCCATAGTGCCTTTTTTAGGCAGTGTTCCAAAGACCAAATTACCACCATAACAGCTACAAACAAATGCAATCTGAGGGTCATGTTGCTCAACGCTAGAAGTCTAAATCTCAAAATGCACTTACTTGAGACACTCCTTAAAATAGAGAACATCGACATTTGTGCTGTAACAGAGACCTGCTTCAAGGCAGTAGAAAGCACCCCTGCACTACCAGGCTATAACTCATTCCACACCTTTCGACCCCAGAACTTAGACCGAAGCTCCAAAGGTGGTGGTGTTTCCATATTCATAAAGGATGTGCACACCTCCAGAATGGTACATAATGCATCAGAGATACTTCAGGTGCAGCTAACATTGGGTAAGACAGTGATTCAGGTTGTAGCCTGCTATAGTTCCCCAACCATGTCCCAAGACTCGCACTCCATGTTCCTAAGCACCCTGGAGAATATTAGGGTCCAACATAACACTCTCTTACTAGGCGACTTCAACTACCCCTCCATTAACTGGGTAAACTACTCATGTACCAATACACTTGCTCAATGTTTTCTGGAGTTCATTAATTATAATGCCCTGGACCAGCTTGCTCTTACCACCACTAGAGGTAGCAACATTCTTGACCTGGTCATTACTTTGTGGGGGACCGTTGCTCTACACCAATAGTCTGCTCCTCCCTGGTTAGATCGACCACAAACTAATCACCTTGGAAGTCCATATCCCTCCCACCCCCCCAGCAAAGGTAACCACCATGAAAAACTTCTCCAAAGCTAACTTTGGGATCCTAAAAACAGAGATAGATAACTTCACAGCACCCATGCAAATGGAGAATAGTTGCGTGACTGCAGAATCATACACCAGTGCACTGTACGATCATGTACACAAATGCATGGATCTCACCATACCCAATACAACCAAGACACTCTCCTCCAAAAAATGGAAGTGAATGTGGTGGTCCCCTGCCATAAACAAACTGTATAACAGAAGGAGGAATCAGATGCAGAATAAGGTGAAGTCCCAAGACTGGAAAAACTCCCTTATCTGCCTCAACAAAAAGTTGAGATCCCTCATCAAATCCTCTAAAGCTAGGTATGAAAATAGAATTGCAGCAGATAGTAAAGACAACCACAAGGCCTTCTATAGTTATGTAAAGAATCTCCACAGCAATACCCAGATTTGTTCTGAGCTACTACATAATGGTACCTCCTATACCGAGCCAACAGATATTGCCAATATCCTGGCCAACAGATTCAGTGCCAACTTTACCTCCCCTCCAAAGGATCAATCACAATACCAGTAGATTGCCAGGCACTCAGTATTACTGCTGCACAGGTTAAAACAGCACTGTCCAAGGCCAAGAATACAGCTTCTATGGGACCTGACAATATCCCTGGTTGTGTTCTACATGAACTATGGAGTGAACTGGCTCCTCACCTGTGTGCCCTGTTCAATCACAGCCTCACCTCAGGCTTTGTCCCTGCCAAATGGCACATTGCTACAGTCATCCCTCTCCACAAAGGAGGAGCAAATACAGACCCTGGAAACTATCGCCCCATTAGCCTGATGAGTCTGATATGCAAAGCTATGGAAGACATCATCATTGACCTAATAAACAAGGATATAGGGAATCTCCAAACTCTGGATCCCACACAGTTTTGTTTTATGAAGGGTAGATCATGCCTGCAGAACTTGGTTGACTTCCTTGAGTCAGTCGACAGAGCTGTGGATGAAGGCAAGGTGGTTCATACAGTCTACCTTGATCTGGCCAAGGCGTTTGATATCATTCCCCACTCAGGAATCAGAGAAAAACTCACTAAGCTTGGCATCAACCTCTATATCACTAGATGGGTTGCAAACTGGCTCACAGATAGAACCCACAGTGTGAAGGTAGCTGACTTCAAGTCAGACTCCGATTAGTCAAGAGTGGAGTCCCACAGGGTTCAGTCCTGGGTCCTCTCCTGTTTGGTATCTACTTCTCTGAAGTCCACGCCAACATGAAGGGACTCTGGCTGACAAAGTTTGCAGATGATTGCAAGTTGGGAGCTATTATTAACTCCCCAAGTGATGTTGACATCCTACAGAATGGCCTCACTGTGACCAATGACTGGTGTCAGAACCATGGCCTTAAACTCAATGCCAAAAAAAAAAGTGCCATCACCCCCTTTGGGAAAAACCCGGTTCCCATGAATTACCACATTGATGGTAGTCCACTGAATACAGAAGGCGTTATAAGAGATCTGGGAACACAGATTGACAGCAACCTCTCTTTTGAACACCACATTGCCACTGTGGTCAGAAAGTCCTTCTATGTGGCACATCTCATTACTAAGGGTTTTGCATCCAGGAAGAAAGAGGTAATTGTTTCCCTCTACTCTTCCCTCATTCAGCCAATCATCGAGTACAATACCCCATTTGGCATGTACCTCACTAGACACCTGTAACAACTGGAGAGGCTGCAAAAGTACTTCACAAAGAGGATCCAAGGCCTTAAACACTTGTCCCATACGGAGAGACTCAAAAAACTCCAACTATTCTCTGTCTCATATCACCTACTTAGAGGTGATCTCTGCTTGACTTACAAAGCCATGTCTGACCCAGGTCTGTTAGAAATGCTACATCTAAAGAAATCCCAATCCCGCCGCACCACATGCTCCAGAGACCTCAACCTCATTACCACAATTAACAGAACATGTTGCAGGGACAGGTTCATAACCCAGAGACTGCCCATGCTATGGAACATACTTCCCATATATGTCAAGCAGAGCACCTGGCTGACCCTCTTCAAGAGAAATCTTGATGAGTGGATGGGAAACAGAAAATTCACCCCGGGGATAACACCAGTGGCTCATCTCAACAGAGACACTGGGAACTAAGGTCAGGTGGCACTATGCCATGGTAATCCTATGGCTAGGCTTGTAAGGGCCCCAGGGTCTAGTACACACTTATGAGCCTATGAACCTATGTGTTGTAGGTGTCTTTTTCAGTTCTTCAGCTCCACTTGAAATAAAAAAGGAGAGACAAAAAGAAAAAAGTGGTTATTACTCAGCAATACATTTTACCACGAATAACTATTTAAATACAATAAAAAAAAAAAGAAAAAAATATTTTCCACTTGCTAACAAGATGACCACTGGGCATCTTACTGTGCAGGAAGATGCAGTAGAGTGAGATATGGGAATTGTGTGCACTGACAGTATGCTGGGCAGAGACTTTGGTGATGCACCCTCATGCATCACATGCTACCTGACAATTAATGGAAAGGTAGCCCTTCTTACTGCAATACAGTTCATCTAGTAGACCAGAAGGGGCCCTAACTGTAACATGGGTGAAATCTATTCCACTGAGTGCCTCAGGGAAATGTGCCACCACATAAAAAGCATGCAGAATCCTAGTTTGGTCCTGAGGTGACACCGGGAAATAGATGTACTAATTCACATGTGCCAAAGTGCATCCAAGAACTGCTGCAATATCCTTGAGGCAGAAGCCTTTGAGACCCCCAATGTGCCACCAGTCTGTCTCTTGAAGATCCCCATGGTAAGTATACTGAGGGTTATACAAACCTTAGTATCCACAGGAATAGGAAGTCCACACAGTCCTCCAGTACCCCTGTGGGGGTCATAAATACTCACTAAGACCCTTATAATATATCTGTCCACTCTAAACCTATCTAGTATCTCCTGACTTTCAAAATAATAATGGGTTATTCTCTGCTTATATCTCTGCCTTCTTGGCTGGCAAGTGCCATGGTGTGCAAATGGGTTTGGCTCAGACAAGATAAGCAGATCACAATGAGAAATAGCAAGACTAGCAGCAAGTGGCAGCATCTTTGTGGACTGCAAAGTAGATAGCATAGTCTAGACTCCTCTTTATATAATGTATCCATGAATGGCATAGAAAAGCAGGAGAATTTCACTATAAATTGCAAATAGATGAGAGAATGCTTCATTAGTATACACCATTTTACATAAATTCTCCTTTACATCTTAATATGACTTTTCATATGCTAATGCTTATTCACAGCCATTGCACATTAGGGTAAATGGCTTCTGTAAACTGCAGCTTTGCTGCGTTCATTCATATACAGAGCAAATAACGTAATGACAATAAATACCACCCATACTCATTTGTACAGGCACTGACATATCTTCTGGAATGGAAGAAACACAATTACAGCTGTCTGGATGCTGAGAGATGACATTCTTAGAAACCTTATGGACTCTGTTACTGTAGATCTTACCAATGCTGACAACATGGCCAGCTATTCCCTGCTTGTTAATGTACTTATTAGAGTCAGGGATTAGCAAGAAGGGAGTCTTCTGGTTCAAGGAGTTTCACTCAGACAGATGCTTCTATGTCAAAATTTGCTCATCTATGCCAGATACCTCCTCCATCAGTAATGATGCTCCTCAAGGTTCAATTTTGGATCCTCTCCTGTTTTCATTACTTGTAAACAAACTACCTATTAACCATCTGAAATTCCCAATAATCCTCTATGAAAATTGTTTGGTGACTTATTGATCTGGCTCCTCACCCTCAGCCATTAAAATGAAACTTGAGCAAGATCTCACAAAGTTAGACAATATGCAACTCATACTTAAATCAAGAAAAACAAAAGCAACTTTTTTTTCAGTATACAACAATATATATATATATATATATATATATATATATATATATATATATATATATATATATATATATATATATATATATATATATATATATATATATATATATATATATATGGGTGTGTGTGTGTTTCAGAAAGTTGTAAAACTGGATAACAACTCAGAACCTCCAAGTGGCAACCAACATTTTTAGATATCTTGCCATCTGCCTTAATTAAAAACTTAACTTCTAGCATCACACAGACAAAACAAAGTTGGCAATCAGCAAACTACTCTTTTGGGCCCGAAGGTGTTACATTTCCTAGAACCAGAGAGTAGATCAGAGATAATAAAACCATACTGCTTGCACATCTTCAGTATAGTGTGCCACTAATAACAACGACCTGTAAGGCATTCTCAACTCTGAACAGACTACCTCCAGCATTATGTCACCTCACCACAGTATGCTCCCCATCTAGAACATTATTGTTCAATGCTGAGAATAAATGGCTCTCTTTTCAACAATGGGCATAAGCCCTTCTAAGCTCCCTAATTGTCTATCTTCTTAGAATAGGCTGACATACTACAATTTTCAATTCATCCCTTCTAGTGCCCCATTGTTGCACAGACCACACGACAAAGTCAAATGCAGGCACCATTTCAGCACATAAACTGGGTGAGGCTCTGCTATTCTCAGTTAGCTTTGCAGCTTGTTGAAAAAAAAATTCTTTTAAGCAGCTCACTGCAAACATTTTGTGCCTAGGAACCCAGCCTAAACAACAGTCTTTGCCTGTTTTGTGTATGGGAACCCACCCTAAATAAAGGTTCTCTGTCTGTTTTGTACCTGGGAACCCAGCCTAAACAATGTCCTCTGCCTTTGTTTACATCTTCAAAGTACTTCATCCAAATGATTTTAAATATTCAGTGATGACATTTACCACATTTTTGTCATGTCTTATGCCCCCCAACTCAGACTCCCTCCCTCCCTCAACCTACACCCTTGCTTTTCTGTAAGGCCAGCACTATATACTGGCCCCCTTTATAATTATCCCTTCTCACATCCCTGCTTAGGCACTCACCTTTTCATTCTGTTGTTATCCCATAGAAGTACCAGATATCCAGATCTCCGTCTGTAATTTAAAATATATGTTAGCACCTATAGAAAATGTATTTGAATTCAGCAGTTTAAATTGCAAAGGCAAATAATACAATGTTCCCATATTACTTAACAATAGAGAACTTTTTCTACTGCACTAATAGCTGGATCATGGTTAAATGGGGCCCTAGACAAGTTAATGGACCAGGCACCCCTCCCCTGCAGTCAGTCCAGTGTCTCATTACTGCGCTGTGTCTCCCCAGTTACTACAAACACTGCTCAAACCTGTCAGTGTGTGTACTATATTCTTCTTTACTTTTACAATGATGAGAGATATCTGATTTAAAACCTTTCTTTCAAGTTTTACAGCACAAACACTGATGGCCATTTGTTAAATAAAACAGACTCCCATTGAAAACAGACTTAGCAACAGTAAACCTCTCTTCCATTGAAATTGACATTCATTGAAAATGCATCTGGCCAGTGCTGGATTATATGTATATTTATATCTACAGACACTTCCCTCAACCCAGTAATTATATCTATATTATTGACTACATCCTTCTTAGATGTCTTTGTCAAATAATAATAATAATAATAATAATAATAATAATAATAATAATAACATCCAAAGTCACATATTTCAAATTTGTTTCACACGAAACACGTAACAGCCAAAGTATTCCAACTTAATTCACACACACACACACACACACACACACACACACACACACACACACACACACACACACACACACACACACACACACACACAAATCCTGCAAAACCAAATTAAAGACTGTTTGATAATGACCAGATGAGAGCATAAGGTACTTTCATCCACAGAGGGCCCCCCACCAGCAGTTATAACCACTTTGTTGACTGTGTTAATCCTTTATTGTTATGAAGAATTAACTACATGTACTTTATTGGTTACTTTGGATGAACTACATGAAATTGTATAACGTTTACTAGTAACATACCATAAGATCCAGCCATGTGTAGCACAGTTTAAATAGATGAGTAGGAGAGCGTAAGAAATATTAACCACCTGATAACATATGCTGTCAATATGCACAGTCTCTGCAGAAGTAGAACTCATCTGAATAATTCCACATTAAAGAGAATTATTACTAATGCAGAGGTTACTGCTGGCAAGCAACTTTGCAGTTCAATGTTTTGTCTACAAATGCAGTGCCTGCTGCCTTTGAAGAATAAATTGCCATGAAAACTTGAATTTTAACTTGTCTTGATTTTATTAGAAGAATAGTCACATTGTCTACTTTTGTGCAATAGTGTATCTAGTGCATGTGATTAAAATTGTTATAAATGTTTGCCATGATGTAAATAATTTTTGCATGCAAATGGTTCTATAACATTAATTTGATTGAATTACAGGTTTCTGAAATTAGTTTTTGTTATATTTTTGTAGAATTTCATAAAGTGCATGCTGCCAGGCAGGGTCAGAAAATGGTCCAAAAGGATTAGTGCACTGGCTCGGTTAACAAATGAAAATAAAATTAGCAAGGATATGACCGGGTACTAATGAGCAGGACAATTAAGGCCAAAGAAACATTGTATGCATTGAGAAGACACAAGGGGGCAGAATCAAGAAACATGATTTGCTCTTAACGTTGTTTCATGACACCACAAGATTGTCAATTGAAAACTATTAGATACTATATTTTTCCTTGATTTTTTTAACAAGCATTATTCAATTTTCTTCAGTAATACAACAGTTAAAAACACACTGAACAACAAACCAAGAACTATCCAGACATTGCTATATATTAAGCTACTACCAAGGTAAGTATTTCTGGCATGTGAAATGAGGAGATTAAGTCAGGGACTGTTTGGAGGCTCCTCCCCTAGTGGTGTGGATAACATACTGAGACAAAGGATTCTTTAAATGGACCATTGCCTAGGGTTTTAAAGATCAGTAAAAGATATTCAAAATTATTTAGTTACAACTTCAGTATTACAGACATCCCCCCACCAACATTTATGACACAGAACTGAACTTGCACCATTGCAGAACAAGACTGAGAAATACCCCTTATTTAGGAGGCCATCTCATTGTGCCTCATTCTCGCTGTATATGTATATTCCCTTCTGTCACTCTCTTTGACCAATAACTGCATCCATTTCTATGCATAAGGTAGACAGATTCATACAACTCAGGGCAGTTTTCAGATAATCTTGGGTCTCCTACTAAATAGCTCATCAGGGTGCCTATAAAACTTTGCCCCGTCCAAGTTCCTGGATATAAATCTATTTCAGCTCTAACTATAACCCAGCCTCTGGTTATCTTGCCTTTTCAATTTTCCATCATACAGATGAGTAAGCTCCTTCTGATTAATCTGTGTACAGCTTAACTAGGGTGACAACCAGATTACAGATAAAATACACTTTTTTATTGGAAACCCATACTCTACCAGTTTTTTTTCCAATATCCCAACATGGAAGCAATTCTTGATGCATTTTCCCTCAAAAAATAATTCTTGGTGTATTTTCCCCTCAAAAAATGTTTCAATAATCTGTACAAAGGAGCAAACCCGCATGATTCTAAGAATAAAGGAGTCATTTAAAGAGTATAAATTGACTTAAACAGAGAATTCATGTTCAGGGCACTATTCCTTCTCGAAAATGGTAGAGGCAAAGTCAGTCAGCAGTGCATGTCCCTCATAAATTCCCTGTGAAGATCATTTAAGTTTCTTCATTTTCTGTTTTTTTCTCTATTTTCTCTCTCTTACTCTGAAAGGGACTGGCACATTTCATGGCCATGGTGAGAATCTTATTTAAAACTCTTGCTAGTTTGTTTGAAGAGTCAGGAAATAGTCAGGTTTAAAGCTATCCATGCATTGTCCACCTTAGGTTCAGGTCATGCTTTACCCAAACCAAGGCAGTATAAAATTTGTCTAAGGCCTCAGTTTCTCTGTTATAGTGGAGCAATGATGCCCTCAGTCTGTTGATTCTTGGACGTAATACCATGTTGCCAGTTACCAGCCATCAGAATGTTTGTAATTCAGGAAAGCACTTCACTTTTCATCCAGCCACAGTTGTTATCAATGTGCTGCGCTACTCCTGCACTGACTAATGTAACCCGACTGTATGCCTGCATGATAAATACTAAGATCCAAGTCAGCTTGCTTCTTCCCTGACCAAATTAGTCTCTTTCATAAGCCATATATTTAACTCTACAGTCCAGTCTTCAGCCTTCTTCGATTGTTCTCTAAAGCCATTGTAGTCAGTTGATAATAGTTAATAACCTGGCATGCAACTTAATACTCAAGATAGCGCATCAACCCCTATTTACACTTTGGTACAAGCCTGGGCTTCCTGACTCCTTCCCACCATAACAGCAATTCATTATATGCAACATGTGGCTTCTCAACCAATTCTATTCCGAAATAATGGAACAATGCAGGCTTATGCCTGGTATTGAAGGAGGTTTCACATGTTGCCCAGGTCACAGCATAACCCATCCTCTGCTCTGTCCACATTTATACATCGTCTGTTCTCTCCACCTTTATACATAGGTGGGACCAGCTGTGCTGGCAAATGAGGGAGGGGCAAATTAGAGGAGGCAAACATCCCCAGTGAAGTGTACAAAACTGATCTTAGAAAGCTGGCAGCTGGTGTAAGTTGGACTGAAAGACAGAGAAAACAACTACAAAGGTTATGTTGGGATTTTCTATATTTTTATGTTAGTTGAGTAAAGTCAGTATCAGATACTTACTGTGTCTGTGTTACTCAGGAAGTATTCTAGTTGATGACCAGTGGATTAACTGGGTGTTGGGGGGGGGGGTAGAACTTAACCAACCTACACAGTTCTTTTATATCTTAATGGAATAGATGATGGATTCAGAATATCATAAAGCTGCCTGCTGCTGTAAGGTGAAATGAAGGACATAAGATGCAAGGGATGTGTTATGTTTTTGAGAAGTAACATTTATCATCCATCCATCCACAACCCCTTTCCCATTTTTGCACATGGGGTCAGGGTGTTACTTTAACAGTAATAATCATCTAGAGCCAAGGTTTATACTGCTGTGTGCTCTGTAAATAATGCAGAAATTGTGAATGTGTCTTTGGCTTCTAAGATGTGTTTATTCAGGCTGTCGTTCTACATGGAATATGTATCGCATGACTTCCATCTCTGTCATTAGGCATTAGCTTACAAATATAGCTCTTGCCTTCCAGGCTTCTTCCTCACTTTCAAGGATGTCCCTGATTTTGGCTCATAATTTTGGTCTGTCTCTCCTAATCCATCCTAAACCTATCAATTTTGGGAGAAACATCAGTGGGTTACTGGGCAGACAATGACAATAATTAGTTATACAGTTTTTTTTTTACTTCAAAAATGCATGTTAAATCATATTTTAATATCTAATTAATTTCTCAGGCTAATACTAATATTTTAAAAAGTGTCCCTGGTTGTCTGTGATTATTTCTGGATTTGTCTCTGATTCTGGAGGTTAAAGGATGAGTGCTATATGCCTCCCTGGACTTATGTTTCTTTTACACACTTTGCATTAGGAGATAGCAGTATTTGTCTTAGCATTTTAAAAGAACCAGCTAGGATAGTAGCACTCTCAATCCAGTGGACTCCTAACAGGTTCAAAAAGTTTTTGACTTGTAGCCAATAACTTAGTGGTGTCCTTCTTAGCTGTAAAACTCCACTGAACAAAGTATTACTGCTAGCGTATGCTGTCAAGCCTGTATTGGCAACAGACTGATTATTGAAAGGTGCCCTTTTACGAATGCAAAACTCAATTTCATCAAACCAGGAAAGTTCTCTCATTCTGCATAGTCAGGAGTAGTAGGAGCAATGAATACAGTTCATACATTTATTACCTTGCAGACAAGGTGTCTGCAACTGCAAGATCCTCCATGTTCTGGCTTTAAAACCCTATCACATCAAAATATCTCCTCCCTCCATGCAATCAGGAATAGTCAGTCCTAACTAAGGTCCAAACAGTTCTTGTGCTTATGGTCAATGTGTGCAAGATGCTGTTTTTGAAATACAAAACTCCAACACTTCACTCCTTCAGGGGGAGAACATAGTCTCTGTTTTTATAACCCATGTGTGTGTAGTACACCTTTGTCTTTCTGTACTCATATGCAGTGATTTTATTGTTTTGCTTCTCACTCCAGATTCTGTGTAAGCAACACCCTTCCTTCCAAACTGAGGAAGCCTTCAGCTTTCACTTCAGTCACCTGCTAGATCTCTGCTCTGATCTTGAGTACTTGCGATAGAAGTTACTCCTTCTAACAGGGCGGACCTCAGGACAAACATCTACTTTGGCTCAGAAGGTACAAGAGACCTTCTAAATGCTTCATTGTTTGCAAATTCTAAAGGGAAAGCAGGTTATTTACATTCTTCTCCTCTAAGTGATAGCACATTTTTAACAATCTCAAATAATATAAGCTCTTGGGCAGGGGATGTCTTGTTCTACTCATCAGGCGCTGACTATAGACACAAGGATCCTTCTTGTATATATAGTCAGGTGTGGAGATAGTCTCACATGAGAATGGCTGCTTCTTGTAGGCGCTCTTCTGGTATGCCACCTTCATTCTCCTGCTCTCAGTTCTTCATTCCTGCAACTGGTTTTCCTGTCCTTTACTCTGCTACCACAAATACACCCTCATTATGTCTGCATCCCTTATCATCTCGTTTCATTCATTATTTCTGTCCCTATTAAGCCTCATTGCTGTCTTTAATTACATCTGATTACCTAAATGCTGTGAAGTATACAGTGAATGTGGTTGTTTTAATTCACAGTTGCATACCACGGTTACCATATATCACTATAATTGCAGTATATAGCTGTTCTTTATGACAACCATTGTATCAACTCAGAATTATATCTGTATTCACTTGACTAGGAATAATACCACAAGATCCCAGATCAGAGTGTGTATGTTTCACTTTTTTATATGATTTTTTTCACTCTTTCAAGTAGGGTACAGCATGCTACGCTATTTTCACCAAATAACCTGCTATTAAAACAATAATGCACTATTTATACAATTCTCTGGCAAACCAGTTGTAGTTTAAATTTTCATACTTTTTCTTACTTTGTGAAAATATTACTTAACCTGTGTGATATCCAGTCTGGCACTGATGGGGTTTGAATCCCATAACTATGAATCAATATCTGATGACAAGGCTAATGTAGACTAGGAAAACATACTAACCACTTACAAAGTTGAATGTTTAGTATAGCACCCAAGGCCTCTTTCTCTCCACTCTTTCTGTGACCCCAATGTCTTACAGTGCCCCTACCCATGGCAGTTGCCTTTCAAACAAATTTCTTTCACACAAACATGCTCACACACACACACACACACACACACACACACACACACACACACACACACACACACACAAATTTACATGGAATATTAATAAAATTCTCCATTAACCCACAGTTTTCATAGTCTTGGCCAAGTAGTTCAATCACAACTGTAGATTTTTAGGCTAAAGACCCACATTCCAGTCACCCTTTTCTTGTTTGTATTAATAGACAAATAAAATAATAATAAACACAACATAATAAAATGATGAGTGATCTGAACAGTTGGTGGTGTATACCACAACTTTGCAACCTACAGTGTTAAATAATACCCTCTCTTCAGATTATAAATAATAAAATAATAAACAAATACCAGCCACAAAATATTATAAAGGAATAAATGAAATATTTACATAGACAATAATAATGTCAGTGCTGATACAGATTAAATACCAGAGATAAAAATGATATAAATGAATAAGTAAAAGCGTTACACATATGATAAAAGACACTGCTGATACAGACTAAATATGCATATGTCAAAACAGTTGCACACATATAATCAGCATTGAACCCTTAGCTATGATAAGTACTAAAATATCATACAAGGTAGAGTGCAGATGCTTGCATCAATATGGATACAAAGACCTTCCAGGCAAAACTGACTGACAAACACTGGTTTCAGCTCTAAATACATATTCTAACTTATTATTTTTTACCCACAGAAATATCTATCACACATCGAAAAGTAGGTTCTTCCATTCCTCCAGCTTCACAAAATAATCAATTTTCATACTAATTACTACTTTCCTAGCTCTGGTTAGCTATCTCTCTGAGGGGTGTTCTAATTGTATTTTTATGGTCCATTTGCTTCCTGAATCAAGATCAAACCTATAACTAGAGTGAGGAAAGATGGTGGCTGCCTCAGGTGCAAGCTGTAAGGGTGCTTAATCACTATTTATTGATGGGGTGCAAGTGCAATACCAGCACTTGTTTAAGAAGTTGGGTGATATCACAATTTCTTAAATTAATGTGGCTACTGCTCAGCATGTTATTCTTTTTGAAGGAAGACAATTGTTTGTTGTCATTTTCAGGAAGACTTTTTTATCTTGAACTTTTTGATGAAGGGGGAGAATCAGCTTGGGGATTGTTCAAGAGCACCAGATGTTCTAACTATGGCTTTGCTAAAGCTATTTTATGACATCATTTTATGCAAGCAATTAAGTCCTTCCTGTAACTGCAGAAAGTTACTCATTACATCTTAATTACGTTTCATACATTTTCTTTCCTTTCATCTCCTTTTTTATAGAAAACATACACATTGCAGATTTCACAGAGCTTTAACATAGCTTTACACGTGTTAACAGTCTGAAATAAGAAAGAAAAACACATTGTATTTTAAGTTTCTATCACACCCTAAAATAATCCTCATATTTTTATAGTATTGTAAACTTCTTTAAGTAAGTACTTCTTCTGTAAACCAGTCGGACTCTCCCGGTTAACAAATGTAAAATAAATAAAATAAAAATAAATAAATTACTCTTTGTAGCATTTCAGCTTTTGCTGATACACATACACATTTATAACCTTAATTTAGAGAACTGAATTCTCCTATTGTTGTTTTTGTTGTGTCTTAATCCTTGGCCACCATGTCTAGACATTGCTATCTCAGTACATCTTCTATATTGTAAGAACATTTTGCCTGCCTGACTGCTCTCATGTTTCTATATATTTGATACTCCAGTCTGACTTGCCATATTTTTATGTTTGCATGGGGTATTGATACTTTGAATAACTTGCTTCTCTGGTTTGCTTCCTGGATGAGGTATCCTCTAAACTCAGTCTGTATATCATCCTTTTGTCTACTGGGGTTTTTGCTAGGGATCCAGTTTCCACCTATACCTCAATGATTTGGGTGCAGGTTAATTGGTGATGTTCAGATTTCCATAGGTTTTTGTCTAGCCTGCACGTGAATGGATGTGAACCTATGATGGATTTTTGTTCCATTTAGAGTTATTCCTACTGCACACCCACTGCTTACTGGAAAAAGCTCTACATCCTGCAACCCTGACTCAAACAATAAGCCACCCTGGTGGAATTACAACATCAATAGGCTGTATAACAGAAGGATGAAAATTATGGCAAAAATTAGGAGATGCAGTACCCATCAGGATAAAAGCACTCTTGTCAAACTAAACAACAACTTAGAGGACAAACAGAATTTACCAAAGCAAAATTTGAAGTAAATTTGGCCTTCCAGATCATGGACAACCACAAGGGATTCTTTAGCTATGTCTCCGACCTCAAAGGTAATACACAATTGTGTGCAGAGCTCATTGTAAATGGAGCCAGCTATACTGAGCCAGAAAATATAGCTAACATTGTGGCTGACTAGTTCAGCTTTAACTTTACCCCTCTCTCCCCATTAACCTTCCCTCAGGAAATACAATCAAACATAACTCCCCTTGTTATCACTAGGAAACAGGTCTTTAATGCTGTGTCTAAGGCCAAGAACACTGCATCAGTTGGGCCAGACAATATGCCAGGATGCCTTCTAAATAACATGAAACATGATCTATCAGGCCCTCTGGAATTGTTATTTAACTGCAGCCTACAAACAGGCTTTGTGCCTCATGAATGGAGAACAGCAACAGTCATCCCTTTGCACAAAGGTGGGACATTTACAGACCCTGAAGACTACAGACGTATAAGTCTCACTAGTCTCATATGCAAAGCCATGCAAAGAATTATCATGGAAATAATCTATAATGACATAAGAAACCTCCAGACACTGGACCCAACCAAATATGGTTTTATCAAGAGATGATCATGCCTGCTTAACCTTGTGGACATCTTTGAGAAGGTCACCAAAGCAATTGGTGAGGGTAAAATGGTTCACACTGCCTACCTTGACCTGGCCAAGGCATTTGACACAATCCACCACTCAGGCATTGTTGACAAATTTAAGAGATTAGGTACAAACTCTTATGTTATCTGATGGATAGCCAGCTGGCTCACAGACAGAACCCAGGAAGTTAGAAGTGGGGAGTCCACCTCTACAAAAGGCCAGTCACAAGCAGTATCACTCAGGGATTGGTCCTGGAACCTCTCCTTTTTAGCATTTACTTCTCTAAATTCAAGGCCAATGTCAATGGCCTCTGGCTGTCTAAAGTTGCAGATGATTGCAAACGAGAAACTGTCATTGAATCACCCACTAACACAAATGTTCACCAGCAAGGGCTGACACAGCGAAACAACTGGTGCCAGAGCCATGGACTAAAACTAAATGCTAAGAAATGCATAATAGTGTCCTTTGGGAAGTCATCCATTCCTGGTAAATATCATATTGCCAACACACCTCTAAGAGTTGAACCAGTAGTCAGGGACTTGGAGACACGCATAAACAGTAATCTAGCCTTTGACCATCCTGTGTCTACAGTAGCGAGGAAATTGTTTTATGTTGTGCAACTTATAAACAAAGGTATGGCATCTAGGTCCAAGGCAGTCATTTTTCTATTGTATTTGACATTCAGCAGACCTATCATTGAGTGCAATGCCCCCTTTGGTATGTACCTAATCAGGCATATCCAACAACTGGAATGTCCACAGAGGTTCTCCAGTAAAAGAATACAGGCCATAAGTAATATGTCCAATGCAGACCACCTCAAGGCCTTATCACTGTATTCTGTCTCCTACAGTCTTTTGAGGGGAGATCTATGACTGGCATACACGGCATTGTCAGACCCATCCCCCCGATGGATCTCCTGCATATCCGCATAACAAACAGGATCAGAATCACCCATTCTAAAGACTTAAACCTTGCCTG
This sequence comes from Protopterus annectens, assembly GCF_019279795.1. Classification (NCBI taxonomy): domain Eukaryota; kingdom Metazoa; phylum Chordata; order Ceratodontiformes; family Protopteridae; genus Protopterus; species Protopterus annectens. The sequence continues at coordinate 403,898,387 of NC_056736.1, forward strand.
TGATATAAATAGGACCTGCTGGATGGACATGTATGTATCCCAGAGACTACCCCTTCTCTGGAACATCGTCTCCATACCTGTGAAGCAGAGTTCCTCCCTAACCCAATTTAAGTGTAACTTGGACAGTTGGATAGGGAAAAGGAAATTCATCCCAGGTTTGGCACCTATATCTCTAATGGACACAGGCAGTCTGTAAATGTCTCATATTCCAGGCACCTGTTTGTAAATATTTCACCTCTCAAACCCCCGCTTACACTTATCAAGGGTACCAAAACATGTCATATATTTGGGATGCATGGCTGGATTTAGAAATGCCCTTGTGGTCATTAGTCTAGTAAACACCTATGAATCTAAAGTGGATATTGAAAATGAATGGATGAATAAATGAAGATTTACAAGCTTTGGCTCATGCTTGTGTCGTAGAAAAAATATTAAGATTAGAGGCTTTGGTATCCACTGGGCCTTCCAATGGATAACTTTATTTAAACATGAATATTATGTTTACTTTCATTTTGCCTATTAGCAGCTTAAAATAGATGTTTTTTTTACTGACCTGGTCAGGGCACTTTATAATTCTGCCATTATTAGCAGGGCCAGTAATATTAAAAGTTATAGTAATTCATTTTTTTGCTAAAATGAAAGTAATCAGTTTTAAAATATTGAAAACAGCTCTGCTTTTGTCAAACAATTTCATGATTGATGAGTGCTTTTGTACATGCTGGTACTTATTTCGATCATTGGATGGACCTCTTGTATGGAACAATCTATACACAGTGAACTATCTAATTAATTAGTGACCTATTGTTCAATAAAATTGATTGAAATAACATCAGATATCCTGTGGTCTCTTACATCTGGCAGTGTTTGCCATTTAAATTCCTTCATTTCAAGCTAGTTGTTAACATCACCCTGTCTGACAGTTTTAAACTAGTTTAGTGTTTTTAAAACAGTTTTCATATGGATAAATGCCAACCTCATTATGCTTGTAGTGACACTGTAACGTTTTACCATATTGTTCCAACAGATCTTTCAAGTTTTAAAAAATCACCACAAAGACTGCGCACAACTACTGTCCCAATTCCAAAATGAAATTTCACTGCTGCTTCATAACTGTACCTCTTACTTGGTAATAAATCTGAGTGTAAAAACACATGCATTGTTATTTACGGCTACATCCAGAAAATCCATGTATTATTTATTTCACTACTTGTGATTTTTTTCTCATGGGTGCACAGACTTCTTATAAACTCAGTTCTTGCTTCATGTGTAATAAATACATAAAGTGCCTCTACATTAACAGTACAAGATATACATTCTTGCAAATTAATAATACCACTAGATATGTTTTTTCCAAAGTTGTATAAATTGTATAGAAGAGGGCAAATTTCAAATGACTTCCTCTAAACTATGCTTTGTAAAAATGGCTAGAGGCTCCATGATCAGGCTTTTTATTGCTGCTACTGGGCACATAGGTGGGCGGATGTCATTTCAGAGTATTTCTAATTGGCTAAACACTATTTTCAAAAGTAATTTGCCAACATGAAAATAAACTGTTAAGGCATCTAAAATATAGAATGAAATGAGCAAATCTAAAAAACAAAAATAATTTGATGTGTTCTTGTTACATTACTTAGAACAATGCTCACATAAATTCCTTTGCCTGTGAACACTGCTCAAACACAAGTAACCACACTAACATAGACAATGCAACCAAATTTTATTGAGAAATCCAAATGAAATTTAAACATTTTCATTTCATAACAAAGTTAACAGTCACCAATATTTTATGATTTCGAAGTCAATAATAATAGCTTGAACCTGTCAGAGTTAGATATCGCTCACCTCCATTACAATAATGGCTTGCACTGGCAGCGTAGAGACCGCTAACCTCAGTATAACAAATATATCATAACCTAGCAGCATTAGATTACACTCACTAATCTCACCTAGCCCAATGAGAGCAGTATAACCCAACACTCACCTCAGTATAATCAGCAGACGAAAACATAGCAGCAAATACTGCTCGCTGATACCAACCAAAACCCCCCAAGGAGCAACATAACCCATCAGTCATCCCCATCCTTACAGCAAGAAGGAAGGAGAAAAAGAAGGCCCTCCTTTGATCAACGAAAGGGGGTTCCTCCCTTCCCCCACCCGGTTGTGTATATAGCAGCCTTTCCCCCTTCATATCTCTCAACTGTACAGATTTTCACAGAATGTTCAGATTTTGCCTCATAGTTTTGTTCCATTTTTCACAAAATTGTTTTTTTCTGGCAAATTAGTGGTAAATCATTAAAGACTGAAGTCTGAAAATAATGACAGACATTTGAGTTTCAGACTTCATTTCCTTCAGAAGATTCATGCTAATGCAAAACCTTTTATTCTATCAACTTTCTACATTTGTAAGAGCACTATTTAAAAATTGCCATTGTTTTTGGGCCTTTGTCCTACTTTTATTTATGGTTTTGTCTAGATTTATTGCTATAAGAAGTCGAGAGGTATGTCCCCCTTACCCCCTGAACCCGGTGTTCTACCCTTTTTACCACCCCAGCTTGACTGAAAGCTGTAACAAACCCCTGAAGAACTGTCAAACATACTTTGAATTGTTCCATTTAACTTCCACATCAGTGCCCCATTGCAAACTTCATATACCATACCGAAACACTTATGAAGAACCAGTATACAAACCGGCACTAAAATAATGCTGCTCTCCGCAACCTGCACTTCTCATTGACTAACCATTCCCAATGGTCTTAAACTAGATACAAATTCCCAAGTAATCCATTCAATCCATTGCCCAACATAACCTTACTCTGCAGTTCTAACAGTTTCAGCCTACTCCATAATAGTATATATAAAATCCATGCACTCATAGCTTCCTAAATATAACTCTAGTAAATTAAATCTACCTCCTGTATCCATACCTTAACCCACCTGGCATCAAGCTACTCCCATGTATATTCTTGCCTCTATCTAACACTTGGTCATGCCCAAAAATCAATACAAAAATGACCCAAAACTGTAATGCCCACCATCTGGCTGGCACTACTTCCTTCTTGTAGGAGTAAAACACAGCAGCTAACCACACTCCTAAATGGAGACCCATCCAACCCCACCCTTTCTCTGCTGCAAACCATATACAACCTCTTGCTTGCTGTTTATATAACTAGATGAATTCCTTCTGTCAGCTGACCTACACACTCTGTGCACATGTAATATCTCTCCATCTAACATTCTGTACTCTAAGATCCTGCTAAAGCTGTCCACCAAATGACCACCCAGCCAACACCATGACGCAAATTAATTCATCCATTCCCAACATTTCAATCGATCTGCGTCCCTTTGACTAGGCATATCTCAGTGCTGCTTGTCCTATAAACAAGCTTAACAAGATTAATGTCTCAAAATATATAAGAATTCCTTCACAAATTTCCCATTGACCTGGTAAGCTGAAAGAACCCCCATATTATGTCACACTAGTGAGGACCATTGCCAAGCATATGGTAACAGAAAGGTCAACGCTGTCATGGCAGATATTATCCTAATTAGCCTTTTAAATGCTGTAAGACCCCATTGACCACCTCCATAATGTGCTGTCCCCCCAAAGCTGCCTATTGCTTAGAATCCATTCTGTCTAGTCCCTAACCATGGCACTAAAACTGCATCATCCCCTCCCTGAGCATACAGATACCTGGGCATTCAACTAGCAAACTTTGGCCTACCAGATGGGAAATGCTTTCACAGAAGGGCAGTTTTATAGGTGTGCACATCTTAATGCTAGTGATGGTATCATGAAAGAATCTTTTGAGAGCCTCAGAAATGATTTTTTAAGGAGGGGATAATATGAGCATGAGATTAGTACAGTCTGTAATGAAGTTGCTCAACACAGAGGTAACAAGGCGAGACCATATTTTTCTGTGCAAACTTATGATGAAATACCCACAAGTTTCCATGAAATTGCTAATGGAAGTAAACTGAGAATGAGTATCACGTACTCAAATGTTGTTGATATGGTTTGTGAAGTGATAAAAAGAAACTGGCATATTTTAACGTCTGATACGAGATATAAGAATATATTGGGTGACTCACCACATTACTGTTATAAAAATAATAGATCTTTGAAGAAGATGTTATGTTATAAATCTCTTAGTAAAAAGAAAAATTTGTCGAGCAGACAGGGTACATATGCTTGTAAAACCTGTAAGTTTTGTAATTGCATACATAGCAGCACTACCTATATGCACCCCGCCACAAGACACTTTTCACTTTTATGCTGATTGCAAAAGTAGTGACCTTGTTTACTTAGCTTTCTGTGCACTTTTCAACAGTTATTATGTGGCCAAAACTAACAGATGTTTGAAAGATCGGATACGTGAACATCTGTATGAGATAAAGAAACAGGACAGTAGAAATGCTTTAAGTAAACATGTATTAAAGCATGGCAACTCACATCAATTCAAGTTTATGGTGTTGGAACTGTATAAATTTATTATTTTTTTTTTTATTGTTTATTTGACATTTGTTGACCAGGATAGTCTGACTGGGCTTTTGCCCTTTTTCAGTGGAGGTCCAATGAGAAAAGCTCCACAGAACAAATAAGCTAGAAAATTACATGATACAGTAATGTACAATACAAAAATTAACCAAAATATGGCATGACCCTAGCCTTAAGCAGCATCTTACCTTCATCAAGAATGATACCACAATACCAACAAAAAATAATTGACTTCAACATTTGGATTAGTTTCTGCTGTCATTCCAAGGGGATCCAGTATCTGTCTGTCTGGGATGACATGGTCAACAGGCCTCAATGCTTTGCCAGAGATAGCCTTCACCTATCACCACTGGGTTTCTGGATCCTTGCCAAGGCTCTCGCCTCCCCCATTTTGCCTTTTTTAGGCAATGTCCCAAAGACAAACCTTCCAACATAAAATATCTGTCAAAAAGCAAATTGAAGGTAATGCTTCTTAACGCTAGGAGCCTAAACCTGAAAATGGACTCACTGGAAGCTCCTTGCACTGGAAGATGCTGATATCTGTGCGGTCACGGAAACTTGGTTCAGGGCTGCAGAGAGCACTCCTGCCTTACCAGGCTGTACCTCATTCCACACATTCTGACCCCAAAATGAGGTCTTGAAGACTAAGGGTGGTGGATTCTCCATATTCATCAAGGACAGGCACACCTCCAGACTGGTTTGCCAGCATGACACACTGCAACTACTCCAGGTACAACTGGCAGTTGGCAAGACACCCATCCAAGTTATAGCTAATATATAGACCCCCCCTCCATGATGCAGGGTGACTTCAACTACCCCACCATAGACTGGGTGAACTATTCTTGCACTAATGCACTCAATGATTCCTTGACTTCATCAGTTCTAACACACTAGATCAGCTCATCTCATCCCCCACAATGGGAGATAATATTCTGGATTTGGTTCTCACCAACATGGGTGACTGCTGTACCACTCCCATAGCATGTTTTTCCCTGGTTAGATCACATCATTGGACTGTTTCATTTAAAGTTTCTATCCCACTCAACCCCCCCCCCCAGCCGAAATCAAGCTAAAAAACTTCTCAAAAGCTGACTACAACCTCCTAAGGGAGGGTATCTGCAGCTTTACACCCCGCCACCAGAGGATGCAGACAACTATGCTGAACAGTACACAAATGCAGTTTACAAGCACCTGTACAACTGCATGGACTCAGCCATACCTAATAGAACTAAAAGCTGCTCTTCAAGGAAACACAAACCTGTTTGGTGGACATCCTCTATCAACAGGCTTTACAACAAAAGGAAGAAACAGTTGTCCAAGTGTAAAAGGGAACAAATTCCAAATTGGAAAAACTCCCTCTTTAGCCTCAACAAGCAAATTAGATCACTAGTGAAAACCTCCAAGGCCAATTATGAATTGAAACTAGCCTCCATAACAAAGGGAAACCATAAAGTCTTCTTCAGTTACATCCGGAACCTCCGTGGCAAAGCCCAGATTTGTTCCGAATTAGTACTTAACAGTATCACATACACTGATCTTGTTGATTTTGCCAACCTGCTAGAAGATAGGTTCAGAGCAAACTTCACCCCTTGTCCGCCCCAAAGGCCCTTTTGACATCATGCACCTCACATCTCCGTAGATCAAGTGTTACAGGCCCTATCCAAGGCATAAAACACAAGCAGTAAAAGAAACATTTATCTCCTTTTATACAATATATACATTTATACAGTGTAGTAAGTGAGGAGACAGGTAATAACAAAAGCAGACAAAACCATGATTGGACTGTTTTCAGTGTACAACTTCACTATTTCAAGCATTTTCATTTGTAGTCTACAGGAGGTGTAGAAATTTAATATGAGAGCCATGTTTCAGGGTAGGAGTGCAGGCAGCAGGTTACCAGGATTAAGAAGTGAAGGAGCATGGAGGATAGTAAGTGACTATCTTGTCATAATAGGAGGTTAGTTAGAGTGAGCTAGATATGAGGAAAGGGAGGAATGAGCGTGGCGAGCAGTGGGTGACTGTCTTGTCATAATAGGAGGTTAGTTAGAGTGAGCTAGATATGAGGAAAGGGAGGAAGGAGCATGGCGAGCAGTAGGTGACTGTCTTGTCATAACAGAAGGTAAGTTAGTATGAGAGTATTTCTTGGGCAGGGAGGAAAATACGGAATAGAAAAGAAAGGGAGGAATAGAGAAAGTAGTGGAGGAGTAAGGACAGGTTCAGGTAGGGTGGCTGCAGTGACAAAACCAGGTGCTGTTTAGGTAATGCTTGAGTGTTTTCTTGAATTCATGGACATGGGTGATATTTCTTTGGGTCATGGGAAGCTTGTTCTGTTGAATAGCTGGGGAATAGCTGCACAGATTCTGTCCACAAGATTTTTTAGGTTTGTCAATTTGTAAGAGACATTGGTCAGAGCTTCTGAGGGATTGAGGGGGTTATAGGGGGAGACAAGTGAGAAGAAGCTGGGGTAGGAGGAGGGCTTGTTCAGGAAAGAGTGGATGATGAGAAGTTGAGTAAATAAGAGTTGTTTAGGAAACGTTAGCCAGCTCAGTGTCCTGAGAGCATGACAGTGGTGTGAGTTCAAAAACTGATTAGCTGCAAATCTAGCAAATTTGTTGTAGGTGGTTTTGAATTTGGACAGAAGTGAAGATTGTAAGTTAATTAGGATTTGCAAAGTATAGAAGAGGATGGGGAGAAGATAAGCTTGGGCTAGTGAGATTCTGGAGTCAGGGGTGAGGAACCTTTTGTTTCTATAAGGTAGGCCAAGCTTCTGGTGGGTTTTCTTGATGTAGAGAAGTACATGGAGGTCAAATTTGAGTTGGTCATCTATGATTGCTCCAAAGAGCTTTGTGTGGGTTTCAAAAATGATAGTGATGCTGTTAAGGGAAGAGATGGTAAATGAGGATTTCAGGTGGTAGAGGGATTTTGGTAGGAAGAGAAGACGTTTTGTCTTTTTGGGGTTAAGTATGAGTTGGTTTTTAGTAAGTCAAGTTTTAGTGAGGTTGAAGGATTGTTGTGTGATGGCGAGCAGATCAGAGGGGTTGTCAGCAATGGAGATGATTGTGGAGTCATCTGCTTACTGTATGAGGGATGACTGGGGACATGATTTGTATAATTCGTTAGTGAAGATATTTAAAAGAAGGGAGCCTAGAATTGAGTCTGGAGGGTACCTGTTTTGAGGGGAGAAAGAGCAGAGAGCATTTGATGGATTGATGCCTGTCTGTGCGGTAGCTGCTGAACCAAGAAATAGTTGCTGAGGAGACGTTGAGTTGGGAAAGTTTGGAGAGGAGGATGGGGTGGGAGACAGTGTCAAAGGATTTGGAGAGATCTAAAAAGAAACAGGACACTAGTTTATTATTGTCTCTGGCTAGGGAGATGGTGTTACTAAAGGAAATAAGAGCAGTAGGGGTGCTGTGGTGGGGGCGGAAGCCATGCTGGGTAGGAATGATCAGGTATTCTTGAGTGAGGTAGGTCAAGATTTGTTTATGAATACAGAGTTCAAGAATTTTAGAGAGAGGAGAAAGTAAAGCAACTGGATGATAATTAGAGAGTTCTGTAGAATTACTGACTTTGTGGATAGGTATGGTACGGAATTTTTCCAGAGAGTAGGTACAGTGGATTCTCTGGTTGAGTGATTTATGAGGATGGAGACAGGATATGCTATAGATTTAGCAGTGGCCTTTAGGAAGAGAGATGGCAATTTATGAGTTGATGGGGAACATGGTTTAAGTTTGAGAAGGAGGCTTTTAATGTAGCAGGTAGGAACTGGGTTTAGTGAGAAGGGGGAGTTTTGTAGTGTCGGGGGTAGTGGGAGGTGAGGGATTAGTTGGGTTGGAAGTCTGCATGAGTTTACTGACGGTATCAATGAAGTATGAATTGAAAATGGAAGCAGCTTCTTGGGGTGTGTTATTAGGGCAGGGGTTGGGAGTTGAGGGATTCCCAGGGTGGAGAATTTGGTTGATAGTATTTCAGAACTTTTGGGGGTTCTGGGTTCTATAGTTTGAGGTGTGTGGTAGAAGTCCATTTTATCATTGTTTATGTGCTTTTTTTTGTCAGATTCTGGAGTTCCCTGTATTTTTGATACTTTGTGTGAGATTTGATCTTAGTCTAGAGTTTCCCAGCAGAATCTCTTTTTTGTATAAGAGACTGAGTAAAGTTGGTGAACCAAGGAGAACATTTAGATTTGACTCAAAGAGTTCTGGGAGGGGCAGGCAGTTCAGTGTGTTAAGGAAGATAGAGGTGAATTGTAAAACAGCTTAATCAAGGGGTAGGCTGAGAGGAAGGACCGAGAGGAAGGACCAGTCTATAGCTGAGAGAGAATTGTTAAATGTCTCATGGTTGACGTTAGTTACCTTTCAGCATTTCTTAAATTTATGAGGTCTAGAGAGGTGGGGGGGATCTTAGGATGCGTATTGGGCAATGGTCGCTAAAAGAGTCAGATAGGGATTCAGGGTGGTGATAGAGGTTTGGATTAGAGATAAGAATCCAGTCAATGATGGAACTGGATTTAGTGGGTTTATGAAGAAAAGTGGGAGAAGAATTAAGTTGGCAGTAGCCATATAGGTTAATTCTGATGGTAGGGAAGTCAGAGCAGAAGGTTAGCCAATTGATGTTAATATTGCCTAAATTTAATTAAAGAGGGGTCATACCAAACCAAGGTTGAATGTTTGGAAACTAAGTGAATTTTAGAAATGCAGGCTGATAGGCTGACAAGGGAATAGGTTTAAATTAGATGGTCCTTTTAAGGCCTTTATTAAAGTCGTGTGATTTGATGAGGTAACGTTGTACCTTTTTATACATTGTTCTGTTTGTTACTTGTTAGAGCTGATCAAGCAGCCGGTAGTAAAAGGCTGTAAAAGTGCTTACCTTTGTTTTTAATCTATCTGTTTTATGAAGAATTAAACTGTTTTATATATATATATATATATTTGGAAGCTTTGGAAGTTTTTGTGCATCCAACAACAATATATTTTGCTGTGCTGTAGCTGGTTATCTGTTTCTACTTGGATTTGGATATTTCGTTTGATTGCCAGCCTTTACCTTGCATCTAGTGTCTTTGGTTCATTCAAATGTTATGAGGAATAGACCAAAAATATGAGGCAAAAGTCTGGACATTCTGTGAAAATCTGGATAATTGAGAGGTATGATGCCTGATATGCTTCCTGCTACTCTAGTGTTATAATGTCTTTGTCAGTTAATCATTCTCTTCATTTTTTTCCTATAGCAGCTATTTTATTCCTGTTTGTATGTCTTTGTCAGTAAATTTAATTTATTTTAATTTGCTATAGCAACTATAATAAATTGATTGAATTACTTATTCATCTCACATGTTACTTCAGTCTATGACTGTCTTAATATTGTCCTTACTGGAGCATTTCTCCCTGGGCATCCAGTGAAATGTTTACCACTGCCCAGTCAGACTTTCCTGGTAAACAAATGTCAATAAATAAATAAAATAAAATAAATAAATGACTGAGTCTCTAATTCTGCTGAAGGGGCTTTTCCTGAAAAACATAGCATGATAAGCTTATTGATTCACTGCTTCTGTTTCTTTGTTAACAATAGCTAGTTCCTACTCAGGCTCAGCAGCCGGGGACCCCTGTTTTTCAGTGGTCACAGCATCTCTCATTTCATTTGCGAATGTTTTCTTTTTCAAAATCATTTTTTGTAAACAAAACATGTACGTCTGTTTGTCACAGTATCCCTTTGTTCATGAACTTTAACGGATGTCAATACTTAATCAATTCTGTGGTAATATTTAAATGTCTAAGAAATATTTATATCAGATTGCAACTCCACCTCTTGCAGAAATGGGCTTTTTTGTACTACATCAACACCAGTTGTGTAAAGGATCAGCATTTCAGTATTACTACATTTTTGCTGACTCTTATCTGCATTCTGTATCTTATTGAGATCTTTCCCAGCACTGATTTTGGAAAACAGATACTCAGGCTAATTTCTATTTTATAACTTATTCTTAGTTGTATCTCCCTGTGACTCTGTGTGGGCTTTTTGAGAGGAATGTTTTCAACATTTAAAATAAATTTTCAATAAACAGTTGATAGTCTTGGAATGACAGGTACTGTTATGACTCTGTCATAGTCCATGTTGGTGTGAATGACTTGAGACGTACCTCCCTGGACTATATGAAGAGGGACATGATTGAGCTTACTGAATATGTGTCGCAAGCAGGTATGTCCCTAGCCTTAAGCAGCATTCTACCATCACCCAGAATGGTGCCTTAATACAAACAGAAAATGATTGACTTTAACAATTGGCTTAGTTTCTGGTGTCATTCCAGGGGGATCCAGTGCCTGATAGCCTGTGAAGATATGATTGACAGACCACGATGCTTCACTAGAGATGGCCTGCATCTGTCTCACTTGGGCTTCAGGCTTCTGACAAAGGCCCTTGCTTCCCCATAGTACCTTTTTTAGGAAAAGTCATGAGGTAGATACTACCAACATAAAAATTTCAGCAAAATGCAAATTAAAGGTCATGCTGCTAAATGCTAGAAGTCTAAACATGAAACTGCACTCATTGCAAGCATTCTTAACCCTGGAAGATGCTGAAATTTGAGCAGTCACAGAAACCTGGTTCAAAGCTGCGGAGAGCACCCCAGCCTTACCAGGTTACTCATTCTATCATACATTCAGACCCCAAAATGTGGGCAGCAACGCCAAAGGAGGTGGAGTTTCAATATATATTAAAGGCACACACACCTTCAGGCTGGTCAAACAGTATGAAGTCCAGGAGAGACTCCAGGTGCAGTTAACAGTTGACAAGACCCCTATTCAAATTATAGCTAGCTACAGGCCCCCAAATTTAACTCAAGATGCCCACTCCACCAATCTGGACCTCTTAAAATCTATCAAGATTCAACCCTTAACCTTGATCCTGAGTGACTTTAATTACCCAACCATAGATTGGAAAAATTGCTCATGCCAGAACACAAATGCCCAGAGATTCCTCAATTTTATAAGTTTAAATACCTTGGAACAGCTAGTTGATACCCCCCACAAGAGGTGATAATGTCTTGGACTTGATATTAGCTAACATGAGTACTCCCTGCAGCATCCCTATGGTATCATCCTCCCTGGAAAGATCCGATCATAAAACGGTCACTTTTGAAGTTACCATCTCCCCTGAGCCCCTTCTAGCTAGGGTCAAACAAAAAAACTTCTCCAAAGCTGATTACACCCACCTGAGGGATGGTATAAACAGCAACACAGCCCCCTCCCCCACTGTAGGAACTGGCACCAGTGTCCAAATCTTCACCAAAGTACTATACAAGCATTTATATAGATGCATGGAATCAGGAATATCTGACAGGACAAAATCATCCTCCGCAAGGAAGAGTAAACTTGTCTGGTGGACATCTGCAATAAATAAACTATATAACAAAAGGAAAAAATTGCTGTCCAGGACCAAGAAGGAGCAGGTGCCTTATTGGAAGCAATCTCTCCTTAGCCTGAACATGCAAATAAGAGCACTAATGAAATCCTCTAAAGCCAACTTTGAGTCCAAATTGGCCACATCTACTAGGGACAATCATAAGGCCTTCTTCACATGTGTCTGCAATCTCAAAGCAAGCACCCAGATCTGTTCAGAACTGGTGGTCAATGGCACCATATACACAAATTCTGTAGATATAGACAATCTACTGGCTGAAAGATTCAGTACAAGCTTCTCCCCTCTGTCCCCCCATCAGTAAATCAGGACATCCTCAGTACCTTCCCCCCACAACTTATTTCTAGGGAACAAGTCATCACTGCCTCTCAAAGACAAAAAAAATACAGCCTCCATGGGACCTGATAAGATCCCAGGCTACATCCTGCATGAACTTGAAGCACCATTAGGCACCCTATTCAACCAAATCCTGAGTACCAGCTTTGTCCCAGCTGAGTGGAGGACAGCCACTGTCATCCCTTTACAGAAAGGTGGAGCATCCACAGATCCAGGAAATTATAGACCCATCAGCTTAAGTAGCCTGATCTGCAAAGCCATGGAATGGATTATCATGGACCTCATTAACAGGGACACTGGCAACCTCCAAACACTCGACCCCACACAGTTTGGTTTTGTCAAGGGAAGGGCATGGAAAGCCATGGACGAGGGGAAGAAGGTGCACACTGCCTACCTTGACCTGGCCAAAGCCTTCAACACTATTCCCCACTAAGGCATAGTAGATAAACTCTCTCAACTAGGCATCAATCCATATGTTAGCAGATGGGTAGCAAACTGTTTCACTGCTAGAACCCACCTAATCAAAATAGGGGAAGCCACCTCAAACATTTTGCGGCCTCTGTTATTCGGGATATACTTCTCTTAGATGCAGGCCAAAAGCAGTGGATTATGGTTGGCCAGGTTTGCAGATGACTGCAAGCTGGGCACAGTCATCAATTTCCCAAGTGATGTGGACGTCCTCCAAGAGGGTCTCACCCAAACAAATGACTGGTGCCAGAAACATGGTCTCAAGCTGAATGCCAAAAAATGCATCATCATCCCCTTTGGGGAGAGTGAAGTCACCACATATTATCACATTAATAACAACGTCCTAAGTACACAATCAGTAGTGACGGATTTGGGCACCCAGGTTGATAGCAACCTGACTTTTGACCGCCATGTTGTTTCCATTGTACATAAAGCTTTCTATATGGCCCACCTCATAAGTAAGGGTAGCTCATCCAGGGACAAAGAGGTCATAACATCCTTGTATTCTTCCTTATAAGGCCAATTATTGAGTACAATGCTCCCCTTTGGCATTTACCTTGCAAAGCACATGCAGCAGCTGGACAGACCACAGAGGTTCCTCACCAGGAGAATCTAGGGCCTCAAACATCTACCCTACACAGATAGACTAAAAGCCCTGTACCTCCACTCAGTTTCATACAGACTCCTCAGAGGTAACCTCTGTCTGGCATAGAAAGCAATCTCATACCCTGCCTTGATGGGACTGCTGTATATCTGCAAGTCAAGCTCCACTCGAGCAATCCATACCCACAACCTCAACCTAGTCTGTGATATCAATAGGACTTGTTGGCGGGACAGATTTGTGTCTCAGAGACTCCCCCATTTGTGAAACAGACTCCCTCTCCACGTGAAGCAGAGTACCTCATTATCCCTTTGTAAGTGCAACCTGGATAACTGAATAGGAAACAGAAAATACACTCCTGGGATTCCATCTGTGTCCCTGCTGGACAGGGGCTTTGAGTGGTGACTTGTTTAGACATGGGCTAAACTCTTGGCTAGGCATATAAGACCCTCAGGGCCAATAGCCTAGTAACCTCCTATGATTCTATGACAGTTTAGCACACAGAATGAACTCTATGAGGTCTTAATTAGCATCATCTTGTAGTCTTGAGCCTAATTCTCTCAGTCTCCATTTACCTACTGGGTTATTTTTGAGTAAAACAATTAACCAGTAAGTACCTGGATTACTCATCAGCAGCTGTACCTAGTGGGTTAACCTAGTTAATAGATTAATAAAATAAATCATTGCTCTAGGCATGATTTGGTGTCTCATTTAAGTTCACACTGACAATGTAGCATTTAAGGTTATTCTGCTACTATTTTTATTTGTAGAACCATATTCTGTTTTGCAACGAGATGACACTGTCATTATAATTAATGGTTACATTCTGGCTGGCCCTGATAATGCAGCAACAGTCTATATTAACATGTCAACATTACTTCTATTTCACTTTCAGTGTTAAAGCTGTGTCACAGTTGCTCAAGTGTTCAGTTTGCAGTTTTCAATTCCTCTCGTTACTTTTGTTCGAGACCAAAATGAGAGAGGTGCTATTGCTCGAATGGGTCTGCATAACTCATGTTCCAAACTTGCAGCATCCTGGAGAAAGAATAAGACGAGTTCCAAACACTTTGTCAATGAGTACTATTTCTCAAAGGTGCAATGACCTCAGATTAAGAATAATAAAGTAAGAGGGTGAGAAGCTTTGCAGAGGGGTCCCGACCCTAACAAAAATGATTTACTAGTGTTGTGTTATCTTGTATTTTTCACAAACTGGAGTATCCATAACCTAAGACTGTGGCTCCTTCAATTTATGCAAAATAATTTGTTTTTGTTGAGCTTTTGCAGGCTGAGAAGAGTTAAGGATGTGTAGTGGAACTGTTGAAGTTCTGTGTTGCAGCTGAAGGGTTAAAATAAAAGTAGACAAGCAGTTTTTGTTATTGTAAAATATTTTTTGGTAATTTATTTTAGTACTAGTGTCCTTAACGGCAATTTTCTGTGATTTGTATGACACAGTTTTACAGGGTCAATCTCTACAATTTTTCTTCTGTTGTAAATAAAGCTCTTTGTTGCTCATTCTTATCACAATAATGTCTGTATAATTCAGAGGATGGTATGGGTACTACTTCTAGACAATTTATTAGTAACAGATTTACCTATGTCTAGACAATGTGTCAGTAACAGAAAAGTATTATTTTTAGCTACATCTAGACAATGTGTCAGTAACGGGTTCCTATTATGAGATCGAAAACCCATTCACACAAATATGAATACGTTGACCCGTATTGCGCGAAGTACATGAACCTCGAACATCCAAAACCGCGAATTCTGGAATGTCGACTTGTTTTGGTTGGCCTGTCTGCGGTATAGCTCCATAAGGTAAGTGCGCGATAGATAGGACTTTAGGGTTACGGTAAGTGCATAGATAGGTAATGTATGTAAGATTTAGTGTAGTGTTAGATGTAGGGTTTTTTAAGTGTATGTATGTGTATTATTTATTTTGTTTGGGTGTATGTCTGTAGGGGAAGTGTGCGGTAGTTACGGACCTTAGGGTTATGGAGGGGTTAAGGATAGTGCATAGATAGTTGTGTATGTGGGGTTTAGTGTAGTGTTGGAAGTAGGGTTTTGTTAAATGTATGTATGTGGATTATTTATTTTGTTTGGGTGTATGTCTGTAGGGGAAGTGTGCGGTAGTTACGGACCTTAGTGTTAGGGAGGGGTTAAGGATAGTGCATATTTAGTTGTGTATATGGGGTTTAGTGCAGGGTTAGAAATAGGGTTTTGGTGCTTTACTTTAGGTTAGAAGTAGGGTTTGGTTAGTGTATGTATGTGGCTTATTTATTTTGTTTGGGTAGGTACTATGTAGCGGGTGGTGGGGTTGGCCGACTATGATAGTTCGATATTTTATTTTTCGCAGTTTAGTGCGTTCAGGATTTTCGCGGTTCGCTGTATGGGGTTGATGTTTAGGTATTCGCGTAAAGGATTTTTTGATCTCGTAATATAGACCCATCAGTAACAGAAAGGTATTATTTTTAGCTACATCTAAGCAATGTGTCAGTAACAGAAAGGTATTATTTTTAGCTACATCTAGACAATCTGGGCTACATCTAGAGAATGTGTCAGCAACATGAAGGTATTATTTTTTTAGCTATGTCTAGACAAAGTGTCGGTCACAGAAAGGTATTATTTTTTTAGCTTCGTCTAGACAATGTGTCAGTAACAGAAAGGTATTATTTTTTTAGCTATGTCTAGACAATGTGTCAGTAACAGTAAGGTATTATTTTTAGCTACATCTAGACAATCTGGGCTACATCTAGAGAATGTGTCAGCAACAGGAAGGTATTTTTTTTTAGCTATGTCTAGACAAAGTGTCGGTCACAGAAAGGTATTATTTTTTTAGCTGCAGAACTCCCTACCCTATTACATTACACTGAGAAGGACCCACTTTGTGTAATGTGAGGAACACCAAGAGAGCTGCATAAGGACAAAATGTTAGGGAAAACTGTTGTGCCCTTAAGCATAGCAGACTGGCAAGTCTGTGATTGAAGCACACAGAGTCCGTGTTCACTGATACCTGTTTTGTTTCCCATTCCATACTCTGCTCAAAAAGCCCCCTCCCTTCCAAGATACATAGCAGCATCAGTTAACTCTATGGATCCTTCTAGATATTTAACATCACAGGCTCTAAAGGATGAGCAGCTTGCCCCAGCTGTCCTTTCAGCACTCTCAAAGGATATAAGCTCCAGTTCTAGGGCTGTCTAGCTGTATTTTTCAGTCAGAGATTTTAGACACCAGGGGTCGTTCTTATATGTGTAGCTTGCTGTGCTGATAGTATTCCCACTGAAACTAGGTGCACCCTCAGGGGGTCCAACCCTGTCCTTCACCTCTGACCGTCTCACCCTAGGGCTGCGTTTACTTCTGTGCTGGAACAGCTTGACCTGATTTCTTCAACTAAACATACCATCAAACTTGACCGTAACTCACGCTGCCACCAACACAATGGAGAGTGTTAGTACTCCCACATCTAAGGACCTATAGAATGGAAAGGGATGCTACTACCACAGTTAACAACCTATAGAAGGGAGAGTGATACTACACCCACACTTAACCACTTATATAGAGTAGAGGGGTAATACTGCCCCACTTCAACTTATAGAAGGGAGAGTGGTACTATACCCACACTTAACCACCTATACAGGAGAGAGTTTTACTACTCCCACTTAGGGGTCCAAATGGAGAAATTAAATCAACAAGGAAAGGAGAGTATTATTACTGGAACTGAATTCATCCTGAAGTCTTGGTGAGTACCTTCATGTGGTGGACTCTGTTTTTACAAAATCTCATCAAGATGTCACCGAAGTATAGACAGCATTTTGTATGGCATACATCAGGAGAAAGGTATGTTAAAAATAAAAATGACAAAATTAAAAGGTGCCCAGTGCTGGTGTACATACTGGGGCCATGATTGTAAAAAAGACAGTGCAGAATCCTCATGACATTGAAATATTCTTTCTACAGGGTTAGACCAGGCTCATAGGAGATGACCCCCCCCCCACATTGTAGAAGAAAGTAGTAGTCCACAAAAAACACAAAAACTGACAGACCAAAAAAGATCCATAAATATGACAAAATGGACTGTTGATGATAAGAAAGAAATCATGTATTTTTAATAGAATGCAAGAAGCCCAGAATTTCCAGATAGAATACATTTAGAAAGATTAAGAGGGAAATTAAAGAAAAGAAAAATACTTGCACAAGAAAAACTGTCAAAGGCTTCCAAGGGAAATTTGTATTCATTAATAAAACAGATTTGTAATAAACATTACATAGATGAAGAAAAATTTGGGCCACAAGGAAAAAGAAGCAACAGATGATGATGTGTGAAAATATGACAAACAAAATCCAGAGATTTTTGAAGGGTATAAAAAAGAAACATGGACATGGGAAAGAAAAAGATTTGCTATGCTGTAATATTTATGCAAAGAAGAAAGCCAAGCTAATCAATACAAAAAAACAGCTCCAAAGGTATTTGAAGAGAAATACAGACAAAGGTACCCAGATTTGGAACATTTCACAAGACAAAAAATAAGAAAACAAAGAGGAAATGAAGATAACAGGATTAGTAAGACAGAATTTAACAAAATAGAGATTGACGTTATGGGTTATGTAAGAAGTGAAGGATTTAATGTGGACAAACCAACAAAGGCAATGTTGCAGCATGATGGAAGTACAGGCCCTGATTAAGGAACAAGTGTAATAGGAAGCATCTGACGAAGATCTGCAATGCGATGATGCTCTAGACCCTTCTGTAGGAGACCAGTATGAAAGTCCAGTCACAGCAACAGAAGGAGCAGGAAACAGTGGCAACTCCAGCACAGGTAATGTTGATGGACCAAAGGGTTACAATATGAAAGAGCAACATATGAAGCAGGGTGCATCTGAAGAGGATATGTCATAGAGCTTTCTGTAGATTACTTGCAGGAAACATAGCAAAGAAGACGGTCTCAATCCAGAAAAAAAGGATTTAAGGAAAGACCTGCTTAAATTAATACAGATGGATAGACATATTAAGATAAATTAAGAATGAGATTATATTAAGTAGATAAGACCTAAAATGTTAGAAGATTGATAAAACAGATGAACACTATTAAGAAAAATTCACATAAATAAAAAATGTGGAAAAGGTGCCAGAAAAATGTACTAGTAAACAAAAAATAGATACCTCCTTATTGTTGCACACACGCTGTACACACCAAAAGCAACACAGACAGAACGCATTAACTGTATCACTGCATTTTCGTCAATAATACTTCATCAGATGAGCGTACCAACTCCCAAACCCCTTCATATATATAAAAATCCAATTAATTATTCAATTATTCATTTAAAAAACCCAGACATGAAACAAATTGATGAAAAAGCAGTGATACAGTTAATGCATTCTGCCTGTGTTGCTTTTGGAGTGCACATTGTGTGTGTGTGTGTGTGTGTGTGTGTGTGTGTGTGTGTGTGTGTGTGTGTGTGTAACAATAAATAGGTGGATTTCTACGTGGTTGTCCTTCCAGTGCCTATTTTAAAAATTCACATAATACAACAGAAATAAAACGAATATTATTACTGTGCATCTAAACTAATAACAGATAAAATGTTACCTGAAAAACAGAGTAACAAATGAAAGGAAGAGGGCAAGTGAAATTATAGCATGGAAGCACTGAATAGAGAAAATGATAAAGCAATTATGACAAGAAGTATCACTGTTAGAAGAATATTCAAAAGGGAACAGATATCAAAAATACATAGAAGGATATATATGGAAAAACAATGCACAGTATCAAAACAGATTAAGAGTTATCATTTACTATTGCCAATAATAAATTAAAAAATATCAGCATAGACAGAAAAACTTAAACGGTATGTAAAAATTTTTGTATGACTTAAAAATATTTTACAGAGAACTGGGAAACAAAGCAAAATGAATAGAAACACCACCCCAAGAAAAGATGAAATAGGGACATTTTAGAGAAGTATTTATGAATACCGTGTTGAACATAACAAAGATGGTAAATGGAAATAATTAATAGAAAGAGTAAGGAGCTCTAATGTTGAGGATATGAAGTGGGATGAAGAAATGGTAGAGAAACTGAGATGAAATTAAGAAAAGCTTCTAAATGAAAATCCCTAGACCCAGATACACTACTTAACTTCTGGCTGAAAGCGTTAACATCTTTGCACAAGGATTTAGCCCTGAGTAAGAATTACTTATTTGCTCATTTCAAACTGACACCAAACTGGTTAACAACTATAAAAAAATGATACTCCCTAAGAATGGACATGCAAACCATCCTAAAATCTATAAACCAATAACTTACTTCCCGACAATATACAAGCTATGTACTGGAACTGAGGCAAACACAGTTTATAGTCATTTTGAAAAAAAAATTCAGTTATGGCAATAAAACAAAAGGAAAATGATAATTTTTGCTAAATAAACCCATAATAGAGAACTGTAAAAAGGGTAAGATTCTAAGTATGGCATAGATAGATCGCAAAAAAAAGCATTTGTCAGTATTCCACATTCATGCTTAAAGAAATGCATACATATGTATAAGATACACCTTACACTGATCAATTACATTACAGTGACCATGAAACACTGGAAAACCATGCTACTGTTGAGCTATGACAAAGGACAAATTATTATCCCAGGGATAAAAATTCAAAAGGGTATATTCCAGGGTGATTTTCTGTCACCTCTGTTGTATTTTCTTGCTCTTAACCCATTTAGGTATTTGCTGAACAGAGTAGGCTATGGTTACAATTTAACTCCCAGAAACCAGCCTTGTTCAAAGACATCTCATCTACTTTTTGTGGATGACTTCAAATCGCATTGTTCATCAGATAAGAAGTTGAAAACGCAACTGTAAATGGTTAAATCTTTCTTAATTAATATATGACTGTCATAGTCTTGATAAATTTGCAAAAGCAACATTTAAAACAAAAAAGCTGCAGCACAAAGAAAGTATTAATCTAGGATAGGAATGTGATATAAAAAAAACTGAGGAGGAGGGAGAGTATAAATATTTGGGAATAGATGAAGGATTAACAATAAAACATGAACAAATGTGAATAAAACTCAGCAAATAATATTTCAGAAGCCTAACACTAATATTGAAAACTGCCAAAGGCCTTCTGTGTTAGCCTGTACTTCAGAGAGGTAGATACCAAACAGGAGAGGTCCCAGGACTGAATCCTGTGGTACTCCACTTGTCACTGGTTTGAATTTAGATTTGGTCATCTGCAACATTTACAGTGCGGATTCTGTCAGTGAGCCAGTTGGCAACCCATCTTGTGACGTAGGGATTCATACCTAGCCTAGTGAGTTTAGCTATAATTCCAGAATGAGGGATGGTGTCGAAAGCCTTGGTGAGGTCAAGATAGGCTGTGTGAACCACCTTGCCCTCGTCTACAGCTTTGGTGACTGCCTCAAAGAAGTCAATCAGGTTCAGCAGGTATGATCTGCCTTTCACAAACCCGAACTGGGTGGAGTCCAGAGTTTGGAGGTTACCAATGTCTTTGCGTATGAGTTCCATGATGATACGTTCCATGGCCTTACAGACCAGGCTCATCAGACTAATAGGGCGATAGTTCCCGGGATCAGTGGTGACTCCCCCTTTGTGGAGTGGGATAACTGTTGCTGTGCGCCATTCAGTGGGCACAAAGCCTGACGTTAGGCTATGATTGAACATGGTGCTTAGGTGGGGAGCCAGTCCGTTCTGAAGTTTGTGTAAAACACAGCCTGGGATGTTGTCTGGTCCCATGGATGCTGTGTTTTTGGCTTTAGAGAGTGCAGCTTTTACCTGCTTAGTTGTGATTACAGGGACTCTGCATTCTTCCTGTATAGATATGGGCCCTTTAGGGTGAGAGAGGGGTAAAGTTAGCACTGAACCTATCTGCCAGGATGTTGGCAATATCGGTTGGTTCTGTAATTTTCATGCTGTTGTGCTGTAACTCAGAGCAGATCTGGGTGTTGCCATTGAGATTCTTGACATAGCTATAGAATGCTTTGTGGTTATCCCTAGAATCAGTGGCGATTTTGTTTTCATAGCTAGCTTTGGAGGATCTTATAAGGGATCTCAGCTTCTGACTGAGGCTGATCAGGGAGCTCCTCCTCTCATGGGATTTTACTTTATTTTGCAACAGTTTCTTCCTTCTGTTGTAGAGTTTGTTTATGGCAGGGGACCACCAGACTGGCTTCCTTTTTTTGGAGGATAGTGTCTTGGTTCTGTTTGGTATAGCAAAATTGATGCACTTGTGTAAGTGCTTATAGAGTGCCTTTGTGTAAGATTCAGCAGTCGTAACTGTATTGTCCATCTGCATGGGTCTCGTGAAGTTCACCACTTCTGTCTTAAGAAGCATGAAGTTGGCTTTGGAGAAATTTTTTACCATGGTTTCCTTAATGGTGGGTGGGGGCAGGATGTGGATATCTAGGGTGATTAGTTTATGGTCAGATCTGACCAATGAGGAGTTGACTTCAGGTGTGGAACACTGGTCAGTCATGTTGGTAATGACTAGGTCTAGGATATTGTTGCCCCTGGTGGGGGTGTGAATACGTTAATCCAGAGCATTGGAATTTAGGAATTCCAGAAAGCACTGAGTGAAGGAGTTGGTACATGAGTAGTTTTCCCAGTTAATGGTAGGATAGTTGAAATTGCCCACTATTAGGGTGTTTGATTGAACCCTAATATTTTCCATTATATCAAGAAAAGAGGAGTGGGAATCCTGGGGCGTGGTAGGAGATCTGTAGCAAGCTACAATTTGGATTGCAGTTTTGCCCAGAGTTAGCTGTAGTTGGATAACCTTGGATGCATTATGCTGGGCAACTAGCCTGGAGGTGTGGATATCCTTAATGAATATGGACACAACTCTGCCTTTGGTGGTCCGGTCCAGGTTAGATGGCCGAAAAGTGTGGTATGAGTTATAACCTGGTAATGCAGGGGTGCTCTCTGGAGCCTTGAATCAGGTCTCAGTCACTGTACAGATATCAATGTTCTCCATTTTAAGGAGTGCCTCAAGGGAGTGCATTTTGAGATTTAGACTTCTAGCATTGAGTAGCATTGCCCTCTGTTTTTGCCTGCCTGTTCCTGTTACGATGATGAATTTGTCATTTGAACCTTGCCTACAAAAGGCACTATAGGGGTGGCAAGAGCCTTAGCCAGTATCTGGAATCCCAGGGGTGACAGGTGCAGGCCATCTCTGGCAAAGCATTGTGGTCTGTCAACCATGTCGTCCCTGGCAGACAAATACTGGATCCCCTTAGAATGACACCAGAAGCTTAGCCAGTTGTTGAAGTCAATCATTTTGTCCTTGTATTGCGGTATCTTCTGGGCAATGGTAGGATGCTACTCAGGGCTAGGGTCATACCTGCCTGGGCTACAAGATCGGAGAGCTCTTCCATGTCTATTTTCATGTAGTCCAGGGAGGTACATTTCAAGTCATTCACACCAACATGGACAATGACAGAGTCATATTTGAACTTGTTATGGAGTGACCTGAGTGCATGGGTTATGTGGTGGATCCTGGCACCTGACAGGCAGCTGACAGTAACCTTCTCCTTGTTTAGCCTGGTGAGTGAGACATTAGTGTGCCTGACTATAGAGTCACATATGACTAGTGTGTTGGGTACATTATTTTGCCTTATGGGCTGTGGTTGAGTGGCAGACTGAGTCTGTGGGCTATGTGTCATTTGGGTTGTGTTGGGGGGGGTGGAGGTTGCTTGCATTTCTGCTTTGGAGGTCTCTGTTACTTGAGCAGATTATTATTGAGAGCCTCCGCGAATGTTTTTGTGTTTCTATGTATGGATTTTGGTGGTGTAGGTTTAGTGGGACTATGCGATGAGTGTGGTGTGGTTCAAGTGTTTACCTTCTTCTCTTGACTATCAATTTCAGTCTTGGTTGGAAAGAGCTTTACCTCCAGTTTGGCTAGATAAGTGCATCTCTTACAGGTTGTAGTGTTGGGTGGTAGGAGGAGAGGGTTGTCTGTGTACATGAGGCAATTGCTACATTGCCCCAAGATGCCCAGATTCATCAGATAGATAGGAGAGAACACTGGGAGCTGATCCTTGGACATGCCTGAATAAAAAACTATATTTCCTCTAGACAAGTTAGGAAAGTAACTACAAGAGCTGTTTTTCTCTAAGCAAGTGAGGAAAGTAAGTACAAAATCTGTTTTCCTCTAGGAAATGAGGAAGGTTGAGTGCTGTAATTTGTAGCTTATTTAGTGTTTACAACAAGTTCTGAACAAGTGCTGAACACGAATAACCAAATTCAAGTGCTAAAACTAAGAATCTGTATCTAAACTAGACTAGTTACAGGAAGGAAACAAGTGCAAATGTGGGCTTTTAAATCAGAAAATTGAGAGAGATGGAAAAACTGCCCAAATGGACAATAACTACAATTTCTGGGCCGGAACTGCTCTTTATGTGGTAGATAGGTTACGTAGTGTTTACCTCTCCCACTGATAAGCTAGAAGGCTTCCCTCCAACACAAAAAGGCTTGGGGGGTCTCAGGAGCTTATAAACAGTCCTGGATACAGCAAATCTGTATCTGGACTAGACTAATTACAGGAAAGAAACACGTGCAAATGCAGGCTTTTAAATCAGAATGTTGAGAGAGGTGCAAAAACTGCCCAAACAGCCAATAACTACAAATTCTGGGCCATAAACTACTCCTTATGTGGTAGATAGGTTACTTAGTGCTTACCACTCCCACTGATAAGCTAGCAGGCTTCCCTCCAACACGGACAGGCTTGGGGGTGGGGCTCAGAAGCTTACAAACAGTACTGTATATAGCAAATCTGTATCTGGACTAGACTAGCTACAGGAAAGGCAGGAAAGAAGCATTCATTTTTTGTTACAGTTAAGCAGAACACAGGGGGATTTAGGCAAAGTTTTTTTTGTAAAGGAAAGGGAGAGAGGAGAAGCAGGACATAACTCAAGGTTAGGAAACTAAGTGGGTTGGCCTTCTCAAATGTTCTCTCTGTATAGGTAGAATGAGCTAATGACACAAGACTGGGAGGAGTGTCCCAGATCAAATTTACAATAGGGGCAGGCAACTGCAAAGTCTCCAAGTATAACAGCAAGACAACAACAGGAAGGGAGGTGGGGAACAATACTAAAGCTACTAGCCTACACTCTTTTAGACAGTAAACACTAGGGAAATGTTTATCACAGCAGAAGAACAGCAGTGAGCCACAAAATGAAAGTTTTAAACAGATAAAGGAGTCAGGAGACTCTATAGAATGATTTTAACTGCAAACAAATCAGTTATATGATACACTCCTTGGCAGGAAATCAGAACAAACAAATAGGTGCTTAACAAGTACAGAAAATGTCCCGTTAATACCTTTCACACAGTGAAACTAGCTAAAAAGCTTTACAAACAGTGTGACAGAAAAACCTTTTTTATCAGGCCCTGTAAGGCAGACAATTTTAGTTTAACCATGCAGATTAGCAATAAAATACAGTAAAACGTATACAACAGGCAATAAAAAGTGCTATATATACATTGCTAGAAGCAATAACTAGTAAAAATAAGCAAAAAAAAAAAAAAAAAACAGGATACTTATTGTTATATATCTCAGAGCAGAGTTGTAGTCAATGCCCCTCCTCCACTTGGCTCAGTGTGTATAGACAAAAATCCTCTCAAAGTTAGGGCTTAAATACCAGAAGATACAACCTTAAAGACCTTTAAAAAAACAGCTCAAAATAACCAATGAGTGCTTACTCCAAGCCCTAGACCATCCAACCTCCACCAGCCAGCAGCCAATCAACACAATCCTGCCATGAATGTAAAGAAAGGCTTCTGTTAATTCAAGATGGCCTGGTCATGTCCTCAGAACAACCACTGCAAAAATAAACTGGCCCAGAGACAGCAAATCTGAACTGGGACAATACTAAAGCTACTAGCCTACACTCTTTTAGACAGTAAACACCACAGAAATGTTTATCACAGCAGAAGAACATCAGTGAGCCACAAAATGCAAGTTTTAAACAGATAAAGGAGCCAGGAGACTAAATAGCATGCTTTTAACTGCAAACAAATCAGTTATATGATACACTCCTTGGCAGGAAATCAGAACAAACAAATAGATGCTTAACAAGTACAGAAAAATTCCCGTTAATACCTTTCACACAGTCAAAATAGCTAAAAAAGCTTTACAAACAGTGCGACAGTAAAAACCTTAGTTATCAGGCCCTGTAAGGCAGACAATTTTAGTTTAACCGTGTAAATTAGTTAATAGCAATAAAATACGGTAAAAAGTATGCAGTAGGCAATAAAAACTGCTATATATTTAAATTGCTAGAAGCAATAACGAGTAAAAATAAGCAAAAAAAACAGGATACTTTTTGTTATATATATCTCAGAGCAGAGTTGTAGTCAATGTCCCTCCTCCACTCGGCTCAGTGTGTATAGACAAAATTTGCAGATGGCTACAAACTAAGAGCCATAGTCAAGTTCCCAAATGATGTGGACATCCTACAGAAGAGCCTCACTGAGACAGATGCATGGTGTCAGAGCCATGGCCTAAGGCTCAATGCCAAAACGTGCACTGTCATCCCCTTTGGTAAAAACTCTGTACCCATGAATTAATGCTGAATGTGTGATAAGAGACCTTGGGACCCAGGTGGACAGTAGTCTCTCCTTTGATAATCACATTGCCACAGTAGTCAGGAAATCCTTCTGCGTGGCACACCTCATCACAAAAGGGTTTTCATCCAGGAAAAAAGAGGTCATTGTTTCCCTCTACACGACACTCTTTAGACCCATTATAGAGTACAATGCCCCTTTTGGAATGTACCTCACAAGACATCTGCAGCAGCTGGAAAGGCCACAGAAGTACCTCACAAAGAGGATTACTGGCCTAAAACTGATGCCCTACACTGACCGTCTCACAAAATTCCAGCTATACTCCATAGCATATCGCCTACTCTGATGTGATCTCTGCCTAACATATAAAGCTATGTCAAACCCAGAGCTGTTGGACATTATACCTAAAGAAATCCCAATCCCTCCAAGCTACATGCGCTAGGGACCTAAACCTTGTTACCACAATAAACAGGACATGCTGGAGGAATACATTTCTGTCCCAGAGACTTCCCATACTCTGGAACAAGCTACCCATCTATGTCAAGCAAAGTTCCTCATTAGCACTCTTCAAGAAAAATTTTGATGAGTGGATGGGAAATAGGAAATACACCCCGGGAATCACTTCTGTGGCTCTGCTCAACAGGGGCACAGGAAAATAACTTTCTTGGGTGGCGTAAGCCAGGGGAACCTTGTTGGCTAGGCTTACTTAGGCCCTTGGGCTGATAGCCAAGTACCTACCTATGAACCTATGAACCTATGCCCTGACATCTAGGAATAAAGTCCAAGCTGCAAACCAATTTGCTCTTCCTGTTCTAACTTATAGTACTAAATTCTTCTGGACAGGAAAACAAAAAATATGGTTCACACTTATCAAATGATATATAAAAGTCAATTTATACCAAGATTATATATTCCTTCCTCTGAAGGAGGTATGGGCCCCCTTGAAATTGATTACATGTATAAATATGCAGTCTTAGGCCTGCATGCATATCTGCTGACTTCACCTGATTCAAACATAGTGAAAATGTTAAAACTCAAGGAAAATAAGTCTAAAATGGCATACTTGCTTAGTTTATTAGAATTGTTTTAGTGTGAAGTAGGAATAGAAATCAAAGCAGAAGAAGACAAAAATCAGACAGCAACTGAATGTGCCAAACAGCAAAAGAAAGAATGTAAGGAAAAGGATCAGATAAAAAAGAAAAGAAAACTGGAAAATCAATAAATATAGCAGCAAGTACAGATCTCTTGGAATAACCTCATACTGACCAAGGCTTGATGCAGTAATAGTTAAGGAGAGGTGAACTGAAACCAAAAGATGAAAGGCTAAGAATGGCAGCCCAAGATAGTAGACTATGTGCACATTTGTTTACAAAGTCCAATGAACATGTGGGAGAAACAAATAAATGCATGTTCTGTTAAAAATCACTGGAAATAGTTGCACATTTTGTTGCTGGGTGTGATACACTAATGGCAGAGGGCCAGTATACTGAAAGACATAATAATGTGGCAAGACTGTTGCATTGCGGATTGTGCAAACTTTACAATGTAGAAATAGCTGAGAAGCATTGGAAACATGGACCACAAAGCATTATAGAGAATGATGATGTTTATATTACATGGGATCACCCATTACTA
Source organism: Protopterus annectens (assembly GCF_019279795.1). Taxonomy (NCBI): domain Eukaryota; kingdom Metazoa; phylum Chordata; order Ceratodontiformes; family Protopteridae; genus Protopterus; species Protopterus annectens. Next base: position 403,925,910 of record NC_056736.1, read on the forward strand.
ACAGCTCAAAAAAGAAATGTGAAAAACAAACAAAAAAAAAAACAAACAAACAAGCAAACAACAACAAAAAAAAACAAAAGGAGCACTGATCATTGAAATTGCTACAACCAGTGGTTACAATGTCCTAACACAGACAGACACAAAGCCAAAGATTAGCAAGCAGAAATGAGAGCAATGAGGAAGAAAGATATCCAGACAGTTTTAATAGTAGTAGGAGCAACAAGTCTAATAAAAAATAATTTACAGTAAAAATTTGATGTACAACCAGTACATGTAACTTCATATAAATTATAGAAGAAGTCAGTTCTGGTCACATTGCGGGTGCTCTGAAGAGCACTTTTGACTAACATAAAAGACTGAAACAATATTAATTTTGTGAACTTTGATTGTACCCTGACTTAGGAATGGGGCTCATTCCTGTCATGGTATTAGAAACCCAAAAGACTTGGAGAAATTAAAACAGGAGAGTGCTACAGTTCTCATAATTAACAGCCTATAGAAGAGAGAATGGCACTATTCCCACAATTAACCATTTGTTAAAGGGGCAATGATACTTTGCTCCGACATTTTACCAAGTTATTGCTAGTCTATCTGTGGCTATATAACATTATCTCCCTTAACTCTGCTTTCTTGTGTTAAAAAATGTATTTCTGAAAGAGGGACAATAAATAAGGTGGAGTAGTTAATAAATCATTGTGAAATTAAAGATTAGTCTTGGTGAGCTTAATGTAAGTCAAGTCCTATTAGAAGGAACTGTACCAAGAAATGACACATTTTATCCTAAAGCAGGAAGGCTGCAAAGTTTCCATCAGTATACTCCGAGAAGCTTTCTCTAATAAAGAGGTCATTAGTAGTTTATTGAAGTGATTTGCATTTTCAGCTTATGTTTATACTATTTTCAATCTTTTAATATCAGAACCTGTTGATCCAACTGTCTTTTGCTATGGCTGCACAGAATGAGTGGACCTCCTAATGCAAACAGGACAACGTATTGAGAATTTGTCCAAATAATCATTTAAAAATTAAGCTTAACCATTCATAAATATTTTTTATAACAAGGTGTGAGAACCAGCAGCTTAAATAGTTGCAATTTATATTCTGTATTTATTAACAGCAGGACTTAGAAATATGCATCTTACACTGACATTAAAATGCATTTACATGGTTTGACTATAAATAGCATAAGATCCTGCATTCTGGTTGTTAACATGTTAAACTCCAGTGCATACAGTTCTCTATCCTCACATTTGTTAGCCTTATGAGGCTAAGAATCCTTTCATGTTTCACCCTGCACTGTCAAAAGATCTTTAACCTTTTACTTTTTTGTCTGTGTGTGAGTATTCGCTCATGCCCTCGCGTGTATCTATGTGTGTGTGTGTGTGTGTGTGTGTGTGTGTGTGTGTGTGTGTGTGTGTGTGTGTGTGTGTGTGTGTAAGAGAAGGATACAAAGAGCAAGAAGGATCTCCAGTTTTTTATAAAGTTATGACTTGCTGTATATACAGCTGTGCTAGAAATAAAAATAACAGAAAGAAGATTAATGTGTTAATCACAGAAACATTTAAACAGCAGAATAGAACAGATAACAAGCTGGCTTGATCAAATTAAATGGAAATTTTAGGAACCCTTTGGGAGTAAGCTTATCATTGTGGCAATGTGGCAATGTTAAGACATTCATGAGTGATGGTACATTGGTATAACAGAAGAAAGGGTAGATAGATGTTGGATCAGAAAACTGAACTCATGGGATCACAGTTAAGGCTTTACACATTTAAATGCTCATTCATTTAGGTGACATATCATTTTATACAACATTGAGCAAGCAGAAGGATTTCTTCAGCACTCTGTTAATAAGCAGAAAATCATTACTAAGTAGTCAATAATGCAGGCAGCAGGAAGATTAATTAGGGCATAGAAGTCACAAAGCACAACAGTCCAGATATTGTTTCATGTGACCCATTTAGAGCAGCAGTAATTAAAATTTGAATCAATGCAAGCTGATTCATTTTACGTATTCCCCTCATAACCTTCAAGGCTTTCCTTGTGAATTTCATTCCCAGAAGTCTTTCTTCCTAGCCTTGCTTTTTAGGCAGGCAGGATATCCTAGCTTCATTCAACACCTTACATTTATTCACTTCTTGTCCTGTCAGATTGTCTACTCGATGGGTGGGGAGTGCCATAAATCAAGGTAAAAAGCAAGAACAATGACTTTTAAAAACTCCAGCCATATACATCACTGGTCAAGCTGTTCAAGTCTGTAGGTTTAGAGGTTAGAACTGCAGTAGTGTAGTTGTAAGATGACCAGTGAAGTAATGCACAATTGGTCAAAATCAAGCAGTGATGACAGCAGGACAAAATTCACTTCCCCAAGGTGCAGCGATTTCAGAATTGATTAAACAAGTTAAAGAATTATAGAGTGAAAGTGAAATTTATGAAGTAGTAATTCCCATAATGATAGGATTAGCTAAATTTTATCAAAAAAGACCCTACCTTCATTCCAGTTGTGGCCAAACATCTGTTTACACTAAACATAAATTACAAAAATATGTTCAAACACTGCATTTTAATATGGGACACTGGGCAGTTTTGAAAGAAACTATAAGATACAGGATTTAATAAAAGGACTTGATACATCAGAATGGTACTTTGCTGTTTTGAATGTAGAGGCCTTACATAATTTATTACACCATGATATGAGCATTGTCTCAGTAAGGGTTATATTACATAAAATATGTGAATGTTTTCAATACAGAAATTAATACATATAGGTGCTTTTATAATTCATTTTAAAAAATTGAATTTTTGTTTTTGATGATAAGTTTTACCATCCGTTATGGCACTGGACTGGGGACAATTATGTATAAACTGTTTTTTGGCAGTTTTGGATAAATAGTTTATTTTATTCTCTGTTTTCTTTTAATATTTCAGATACTATTTTCACTTTCTTGGTGACATTTTTATTTTATGTAATGGTACCATGGAGGCACTGGTTAAATTTTATTGATATAATAATGGGTCTATATTAAATCAGTGAATGTTTAAAATAGAGAACGCTGATTTATCGACCCTTTAAAAGTGAAAGCTTAAAATCCCAAAAACACGGAACAGCGATTTTTTTTCCACAAAAAAAAAAAAGTTCACCCCCCCCACACTTAAATATACCAACTCTGAGATTGCACCACAGTGGATGAAATGGCAAAGTCCCGAAAATGGCCCAGCAATTTTTTTCCCCTGGGAAAGAAATTGCTGTTCCGTGTCTCTTCGGGATTTCAAGCTTTCACTTTTAAAGGGTTGATAAATCAGTGTTCGCTATTTTAAGCCTTCGCTGATTTAATATAGACCTATATTAATTCTGTAATTTTTTTCTTATGAAATGCTAGGTGTATTAATTTTGGACAATATATTTCACAAAAATAATGCAATTTGTATAAAAATCTGAGATAGTAAATACTTTTTTTTACATTCAGGTAGCAGGCATCCTTCCAATTTGAAGACTAATGAAGTTAAGTCTCAAATGGTACAAGCATCTGCATTGTCGACTAATGATAGGGTGTTCAATAAACACACTACTGAGCTGAAGAAATAAGGGGATATAAGAGATAAATTGCAGATAAGAAAATTCCATCACTACATCAGTATATTATGGACCATTTGCGTCTATGTTTCAAATAACCCTGTAGATGGATGTAGAATGGAATTTGAAATGTAAGGGTTTTAATTATGTGCAAAGGTTTTACATTAGAAAAAAGTTTTGATGTCAGCAGTATTAAAAACATTACAGAAACTAACTGGAAAATATTACAGGGTGATACAGACGTTCTTCATATAGTGAATGCTAAACCCCATTTTTGTTTTAAGAAAAAGCATAATTTAAAGAACATTTTAAGAAGTCTGCCAATATTATTAAATTGTGCATTTTGAAAGGGTACATAATGGTGAGAATTTGTTTTACCTGAGCCTAGATGTCACAAAGCAATGTATTTCTCTTTCTAATGTTAAATAAGATCTATATGCCCATAATTCTGCTGAATGAAATAAGCAATTTATTATTTATTTATTTATTTATTTGCTGTTGGTTAACCAGGATAGTCCATTGGGCCAAATGAACCCTTTTTCAATGGAGTCCTGGGGAGAAAAGCTCCATCAAAGATTACATGTTACAGAGATTTACATTACATAGCATACAAGACATAACAAGGTACAGCGGTTACAATCAGAAAAGTTAAAAAACAAAATTTAAAAAAAAAGAAACAAAATTATATCTTAAAAAAAAGAAAATTTTTTTTTTTTTTTTTAAATAATTTTTTGAAAGTGAGTAGATAGATGCAGAAGGCTTTCAGGATGATAGGTATTATTAAGAAATTGATTACTAGCTGCAGTAGAGAAAGTGAGAGGTGGAAGACTGCAGAAAGTGGAGAATGATTATGTGGGGTGGGAGCAGGAGCACTTCCATGTGGATGTTAGGTATGAGTGGAGTGATTTTTTAAAGGTAGGAAGGCTAGTGATGGTGTGAATGGGGGGAGGGAGTACTGTAGTACAAGCTGGTACATGCATGTTGTATTTGTGTTTTTATGTTAGAAAATCCTGGAATAAGTCACATGCCAGTGTCTACCTGCATTTATATGCTATAAAAAGTTATGCTTAGAAATACACTGCTTATAAACACAGATTGAATTATGTATGTTTGAAGAAATAAGTTTTTGTAGTTTACAGGTGGCATGTCACACTCCAAGAAATTGTGATGTGTAAAGACTAAATCATTTAAAGGAGAAGCGAATATGTTACTCAACTGATACATTATTTTATTGCGTATTTACTAAGTTAACAACCTGCAAATCTATACTGTAGCTATACATGGCACTAATAAGGAAATTATTAAAGTCCCTAGGAAAGGCCATAGGCCATCTCAGTACTGTGTCATTTACTGATCCCTCACCATAAGGAAATCATTAAAATCCTTGGTAAAGGCCATCTAAGTACTGTGTCCTTTACTGATCCCTCACCATAAGGAGATCATTAAAATCCTTGGTAAAGGCCATCTCAGTACTGTGTCCTTTACTGATCCCTCACCATAAGGAAATCATTAAAATCCTTGGTAAAGGCCATCTCAGTACTGTGTCCTTTACTGATCCCTCACCATAAGGAAATCATTAAAATCCTTGGTAAAGGCCATCTCAGTACTGTGTCCTTTACTGATCCCTCACATAAGGAAATCATTAAAATCCTTGGTAAAGGCCATCTCAGTACTGTGTCCTTTACTGATCCCTCACCATAAGGAAATCATTAAAATCCTTGGTAAAGGCCATCTCAGTACCGTGTCCTTTACTGATCCCTCACCATAAAGAAATCATTAAAATCCTTGGTAAAGGCCATCTCAGTACCGTGTCCTTTACTGATCCCTCACCATAAGGAAATCATTAAAATCCTTGGTAAAGGCCATCTCAGTACTGTGTCCTTTACTGATCCCTCACCATAAGGAGATCATTAAAATCCTTGGTAAAGGCCATCTCAGTACTGTGTCCTTTACTGATCCCTCACCATAAGGAAATCATTAAAATCATTGGTAAAGGCCATCTCAGTACTGTGTCCTTTACTGATCCCTCACCTTAAGGAGATCATTAAATCTTTGGTAAAGGCCATCTCAGTACTGTGTCCTTTACTGATCCCTCAGCATAAGGAAATCATTAAAATCCTTGGTAAAGGCCATCTCAGTACTGTGTCCTTTACTGATCCCTCACCATAAGGAGATCATTAAAATCCTTGGTAAAGGCCATCTCAGTACTGTGTCCTTTACTGATCTCTCACCATAAGGAGATCATTAAAATCCTTGGTAAAGGCCATCTCAGTACTGTGTCCTTTACTGACCCCTCACCATAAGGAAATCATTAAAATCCTTGGTAAAGGCCATCTCAGTACTGTGTCCTTTACTGATCCCTCACCTTAAGGAGATCATTAAAATCCTTGGCAAAGGCCATCTCAGTTCTGTGTCCTTTACTGATCCCTCACCTTAAGGAGATCATTAAAATCCTTGGCAAAGGCCATCTCAGTACTGTGTCCTTTACTGATCCCTCACCATAAGGAGATCATTAAAATCCTTGGCAAAGGCCATCTCAGTACTGTGTCCTTTACTGATCCCTCAGCATAAGGAAATCATTAAAATCCTTGGTAAAGGCCATCTCAGTACTGTGTCCTTTACTGATCCCTCAGCATAAGTAGATCATTAAAATCCTTGGTAAAGGCCATCTCAGTACTGTGTCCTTTACTGATCCCTCACCATAAGTAGATCATTAAAATCCTTGGTAAAGGCCATCTCAGTACTGTGTCCTTTACTGATCCCTCACCATAAGTAGATCATTAAAATCCTTGGTAAAAGCCATCTCAGTACTGTGTCCTTTACTGATCCCTCACCATAAGTAGATCATTAAAATCCTTGGTAAAGGCCATCTCAGTACTGTGTCCTTTACTGATCCCTCACCATAAGGAAATCATTAAAATCCTTGGTAAAGGCCATCTCAGTACTGTGTCCTTTACTGATCCCTCACCATAAGGAAATCATTAAAATCCTTGGTAAAGGCCATCTCAGTACTGTGTCCTTTACTGATCCCTCACCATAAGGAAATCATTAAACTCCTTGGTAAAAGCCATCTCAGTACTGTGTCATTTACTGATCGCTCACCATAAGGAGATCATTAAAATCCTTGGTAAAGGCCATCTCAGTACTGTGTCCTTTACTGATCCCTCACCATAAGGAAATAATTAAAATCCTTGGTAAAGGCCATCTCAGTACTGTGTCCTTTACTGATCCCTCACAATAAGGAAATCATTAAAATCCTTGGTAAAGGCCATCTCAGTACTGTGTCCTTTACTGATCCCTCAGCATAAGGAGTTCATTAAAATCCTTGGTAAAGGCCATCTAAGTACTGTGTCCTTTACTGATCCCTCACCATAAGTAGATCATTAAAATCCTTGGTAAAGGCCATCTCAGTACTGTGTCCTTTACTGATCCCTCACCATAAGTAGATCATTAAAATCCTTGGTAAAGGCCATCTCAGTACTGTGTCCTTTACTGATCCCTCACCATAAGTAGATCATTAAAATCCTTGGTAAAGGCCATCTCAGTACTGTGTCCTTTACTGATCCCTCACCATAAGTAGATCATTAAAATCCTTGGTAAAGGCCATCTCAGTACTGTATCATTTACTGATCCCTCACCATAAGTAGATCATTAAAATCCTTGGTAAAGGCCATCTCAGTACTGTGTCCTTTACTGATCCCTCAGCATAAGGTGATCATTAAAATCCTTGGTAAAGGCCATCTCAGTACTGTGTCCTTTACTGATCCCTCAGCATAAGGTGATCATTAAAATCCTTGGTAAAGGCCATCTCAGTACTGTGTCATTTACTGATCCCTCACCATAAGGAGATCATTAAAATCCTTGGTAAAGGCCATCTCAGTACTGTGTCCTTTACTGATCCCTCACCATAAGGAAATCATTAAAATCCTTGGTAAAGGCCATCTCAGTACTGTGTCCTTTACTGATCCCTCACCATAAGTAGATCATTAAAATCCTTGGTAAAGGCCATCTCAGTACTGTGTCCTTTACTGATCCCTCACCATAAGTAGATCATTAAAATCCTTGGTAAAGGCCATCTCAGTACTGTGTCCTTTACTGATCCCTCACCATAAGTAGATCATTAAAATCCTTGGTAAAGGCCATCTCAGTACTGTATCATTTACTGATCCCTCACCATAAGTAGATCATTAAAATCCTTGGTAAAGGCCATCTCAGTACTGTATCATTTACTGATCCCTCACCATAAGTAGATCATTAAAATCCTTGGTAAAGGCCATCTCAGTACTGTGTCCTTTACTGATCCCTCAGCATAAGGAAATCATTAAAATCCTTGGTAAAGGCCATCTCAGTACTGTGTCCTTTACTGATCCCTCAGCATAAGGTGATCATTAAAATCCTTGGTAAAGGCCATCTCAGTACTGTGTCCTTTACTGATCCCTCACCATAAGGAGATCATTAAAATCCTTGGTAAAGGCCATCTCAGTACTGTGTCCTTTACTGATCCATCACCATAAGGAAATCATTAAAATCCTTGGTAAAGGCCATCTCAGTACGGTGTCCTTTACTGATCCCTCACCATAAGGAAATCATTAAAATCCTTGGTAAAGGCCATCTCAGTACTGTGTCATTTACTGATCCCTCACCATAAGGAAATCATTAAAATCCTTGGTAAAGGCCATCTCAGTACTGTGTCCTTTACTGATCCCTCACCATAAGGAGATCATTAAAATCCTTGGTAAAGGCCATCTCAGTACTGTGTCATTTACTGATCCCTCACCATAAGGAGATCATTAAAATCCTTGGTAAAGGCCATCTCAGTACTGTGTCCTTTACTGATCCCTCACCATAAGGAAATCATTAAAATCCTTGGTAAAGGCCATCTCAGTACTGTGTCCTTTACTGATCCCTCACCATAAGGAAATCATTAAAATCCTTGGTAAAGGCCATCTCAGTACTGTGTCCTTTACTGATCCCTCACCTTAAGGAGATCATTAAAATCCTTGGTAAATGCCATCTCAGTACTGTGTCCTTTACTGATCCCTCACCATAAGGAGATCATTAAAATCCTTGGTAAAGGCCATCTCAGTACTGTGTCCTTTACTGATCCCTCTCCATAAGTAGATCATTAAAATCCTTGGTAAAGGCCATCTCAGTACTGTGTCCTTTACTGATCCCTCACCATAAGTAGATCATTAAAATCCTTGGTAAAAGCCATCTCAGTACTGTGTCCTTTACTGATCCCTCACCATAAGTAGATCATTAAAATCCTTGGTAAAGGCCATCTCAGTACTGTGTCCTTTACTGACCCCTCACCATAAGGAAATCATTAAAATCCTTGGTAAAGGCCATCTCAGTACTGTGTCAGTTACTGATCCCTCACCATAAGGAAATCATTAAAATCCTTGGTAAAGGCCATCTCAGTACTGTGTCCTTTACTGATCCCTCACCATAATTAGATCATTAAAATCCTTGGTAAATGCCATCTCAGTACTGTGTCATTTACTGATCCCTCAGCATAAGTAGATCATTAAAATCCTTGGTAAAGGCCATCTCAGTACTGTGTCCTTTACTGATCCCTCAGCATAAGGAAATCATTAAAATCCTTGGTAAAGGCCATCTCAGTACTGTGTCCTTTACTGATCCCTCAGCATAAGGAGATCATTAAAATCCTTGGTAAAGGCCATCTCAGTACTGTGTCCTTTACTGATCCCTCACCATAAGGAAATCATTAAAATCCTTGGTAAAGGCCATCTCAGTACTGTGTCCTTTACTGATCCCTCACCATAAGGAAATCATTAAAATCCTTGGTAAAGGCCATCTCAGTACTGTGTCCTTTACTGATCCCTCACCATAAGTAGATCATTAAAATCCTTGGTAAAGGCCATCTCAGTACTGTGTCCTTTACTGATCCCTCAGCATAAGTAGATCATTAAAACTGTCCTTTGTCCTACTGTTTTCCTCAGCTAATTAACAAGGGCACTACATCTTGGACACCAAGGAGATTGAATCTATCGTGCGGAAGAACTGGCACATGTTGCAGTGTGATGAGTCCATTAAGAACTACGTTTTGGAAAATCCTACATATAAAAATACAGGAAACATCAAAAATTTCTTTGAGAGGTTGGAAGTTGTAACTAAGGTTGTTTCAGAAACACAGAAGTGTGATCATTGCCCACAATGCCCCTATATTAACATGAGTTATCAAGGTATTTGATGAACAAAATTGTTGGTAACATGTATAGTGACACAACTGTGCTACACAGAGAATTGTTTATTTGGCTACATGTACTTCATGTATTGCATTTTATGTAGGCAAAATCAAAAATGCCTTGAACGCTTGTTTCTATATAGTATAAAACATCAAGACATGAATAGTGCTTTAGCCAAACATTCAATATATGTTCTGATTTTAACAAGTTTGTTTTCTTAATTTTGGAACAAATACAGGTCAAACCATATTGGGGGGGGGGGGGGTGTACTGGCAAAATAAACTCTTGCACCAGGAAATGTATTGGCAAATTAGACTCAATGCAGCCAATCCACCCAGACAACATTTTAATTTCAAGTGAACTAAAAATGAGCTTCTATAGTGTCACTATAGTCCCCTGGAGTTATTTATTTTTACTGAGGATATGATTCTAACTAACTGTTGCATGTGCCCTTTAAGTAATTAGTATTAATGTCATATTTTTTGATTGAGAGCTGTGGGGGTCGTGTAGTTTGAAAGGGATGAGTTTTAGTTGAAAGTCACAGTTCGGACGATGTCTTTGTAAGTAGATGAAAGTGCTTAACCTTGACTTTGCATTTTGGTTAAATAAAAGTGTTTTTAGAATTCTTGGGATCGGCTGACTAGCTGACAAGCTGGTTGTCCTTCTGTTATTGAATTTTATTTCTACCAGTTCCAGAAACCTGCTTGTGTTTGGTTTTGAAAAAAAACAAAACAAAGTAGTTCTTTTATCCTTGTTGAGCACAGCCAGGATGACAAGATGGATAACGGCAAATACCCCCCCCCCCCCACACACACACACACACCTTCTCACCTCACAAATATTCTTTGAAAGGGGTAGCAGGTTGTGGGAACTGCAGTGGGTAGATCACAAATGATCTACCCAGTCTGATGCCCAGCAACAACCTCTGAACTTATGAACCTATAAAAAATGTCTGAGGCTGGATATACAACTGTCTTTCAGCTTTTCCTGGTTAGGCGTTGCCACAGCGGATCACCAGTCCACAGATTGTTTGACAGTGATGTTTGTATGGTATCAAGTTGCCAGCCCAGCACCCGACCTTCAAAGAAGGCATGCACATACACACATGCACCTACCTGCATGTCTTTAAAACTCACTTGACCGCAGGGAGGACATGCAGACTTTGAACAGAAGGCGGTCCAGCTGAAAATCAAACTGGACAACCTCTTGTTGTGAGGCAACAATGCTAACTGTTGCACCACAGTTTCTGATTCCAAGGCTGGATATGAGTATTTAGATTTCATGTGGACATGATTTAAAGTAGAACAAACAAAGTGAAAGGTATACCTTATTAAAGAGCATTTCAGCCTTGGAAGATGAAGCATTATGAACTGGACATTTTGGAAAACTGACAGTTAAATCAAATGCAACTATATTTCTGAGAACTGAAAGCAAAAAAGATCCACCTATTAAAATCATCATATTGTCATATCATATTTATATTTTTTGAGTACGACCAAATATTGATACATAACAGCATTATATAGGTTGCTTTCACTGGTGTTACACATAAAATTTCTCTTAAATGCATGCAACTGCAAGCAAACACACACACACACACACACACACACACACACACACACACACACACACACACACACACACACACACACATAAACACACACACACGAGCGCGCACACACACAGACACACACACACACACACACACACACACACACACACACACACACACACACACACACACACACACACACACACACACACACTCTCTCGGGCATGCACATGCAACTGCACCCAGGCATACATATGAATGTGCATGTCCACATGTATACACACACACACACACACACACACACACACACACACACACACACACACACACACACACACACACACACAGACACTCTATTTCTCGGGCATGCAGATGCAACTGCATCCAGGCATACGTATGAATGGGGATGTCCACATGTATACACGGTTTATTATCAAAACACGAAAATCACTTACGCAAACGGTGATTTCCGCGACAAATAACGTCGACTCATACATATTAAGTAGGTTGTATGTTCAACGCAACAAAGTCGACAAATTCTGTCAACCATAGTTTCTAAATCCCCCATTCAATGCTGTGAATCCCTGACCTGTGTACGTCCTTCTAAATGGACGTACACATGAACGTCGAAATTCTGACTGCCGCTCCTACCATGGTGAAGGAGGTGGCTGTCAGACATGTCAACATCGACCTTTTGACTGTAAACCTGTATACACAAACACACACACACACACACACACACACACACACACACACACACACACACACACACATGTACACATGCACACAAAGTGTTTTGCAATCACATACCTTATTTGTCCTTGACAATTTGATTTTGATCTGGTCTCAGTGAGACAGACAGCCACACTGCCTTTACAGTACTTAAAAAGTCCATGTACTCATTAGTCTTATGGCAGTTGGTACAGCTTGCTTTTTCTCAATTATATATATTTTGATTCACTAACCATAGCTTTAAAGAAAACAGAACCAGAGCAGAAAAGTACAAACAGAAGAAGCTAAACAGAAAGCTGCCTTCAGCTAGCATATTTCCATGCCAGCTTTGTTTTCCTACAGCAATTGTTGTTTCAATAAATAAACAAACAGCGTGGAAAAGTGCAAGCAGATTACTTTCTGTCTTCTGCTTGTAGATTTCTATTCTGGTTCTATAAATTCACACTTTTGGAACATCAAGTACCTAATTTTTTATTGTCATTCTCTAAGCCTCTTTTCTAAACATCTGTAAGTCTGTGTACAGTAAAGAATTGTGGTAATGCTGTAATCAGAAGACTGTTCAATTTTTAATCTTGCTAATTTTGTAATCTGTATTACTTTTCTCCACTTAGCAAAAAGCAGCTTTATCTAGACATGCTTCATGTACATATTATAACTTTGTGTCTGTGGCCTATTTCATGGCTGAATAGGGTCTTCTGATCAGTTGTCTTATCTGGTTAAGTAATGTATAAATTAATAAAATAGTAAGTAAACTGAAGTCACCTGCTAAATGTTAAAGTCAACGGTAAACAGTTCTCATGCAGAGCTTTTTTTTTGTAATGTTCTGCTTAATATCTATATGAATAATAATTAGATCATGATGTATATAATATTTGTTAAAGACCAGAGCACGAACATGTGTGTAATATAATCCAGTCCTTGACTTTCATTCTGTTAGTCAACAAAATCACTTCCAGTGGTTTGCATCAACTAACATTTACATAAAATCTCCAGGACATATACTTTATAAATCTTTTCCAGGTGATTGTCAAAGTTCATTTCATTAGCTTTTCAGTCTCATTTCAGTATATGATCTCCATTAGACCATCGTAGCTTTCACACCTCCTTACATTTGTGCGTTTCTGTTTAATAATGTAAAAGTTTCCAATATTTACCCTAGAAAAATGTTTAAAGTACCCAGCGTGACTGTTGTTTATACAAACCTGGAAACCTGCTCAAAGTTAGAGCAATACACAAACATGAAAAACTGATGAACAGTGAAGGATCTGATGAAAAAAACCAAAAGGGCCTTAAACTAGACTGTCCTGTTCTCTGAGAAAGGAGTATTTTGTGAGCAACTAATCCTTATCTTGTTAGTATTCGGTGAAGTAAATAAGGCAAATGTATACAGCTTTGTGGTCTTTTTAGTAAATACATGTGTTTTTATTCATTCATTTATTTATTTATTTATACGTGTATTGTTGAGTGATGGCCAGGGCTCCAGGGAACTTCCTCTACTATTTTCCCTAAGTGCCATGGGATTTTTTTTACATCCACCTGAGTTACCACCATCTCTGGCATGTAGGACTTCGGTTTAATGTCTCATAATTATGTTCTTTCCAGAAGTGTGCTGCTCTAAGGAGTCAGGTTTTAATCAGAACAAATAACAAATGGCAGTTTAGAATTTAAATTAGTGTTTCATGTATAATGCTTCAAGCAACAACTAGAAAAATATATCTTTCGTAGTCATCTGTGAAATAACGTTTTCTTGCTGAATCACTTGTGTATATCTATATGTCTATACATATATAAATATATAGATATATATAAATGAATTTGACTCTAATAGATATCTCTATATATCTATAGATATGAATTGGACTGAAAAGGTAATATGTGGCAGCTGTACTTCCTGCTGATCCCGCTACTGACACACCAAAGGATGTTTGTTCTTTTAATTGCACTTCTAATGGCATCCAAAAGCCCTCCCAAATCCTCTGCATGACAGATACCACATCTGAGTGGGCCTATCATTTTTCAGTAATTCAAACAAGAAAGCAATACTTAAATATACTTTTACAGATGTTGCATGCATGCTTTCATGGATCAGCTTGTATCCACCTGTTTTGCTGAACTTGACTCAAAGTCTAGAAGTTCTCTTTCATCTGTTTTGCAGTACTTTGTTCCCCAGTTATTAACCAGATATTTTACCCTCAGGCAACAGAGTAATTATTTTAGGGTAATAACGTGTGTGTGTGTGTGTGTGTGTGTGTGTGTGTGTGTGTGTGTGTGTGTGTGTGTGTGTGTGTGTGTGTGTGTATGTGTGTGTAGTACAACAATCCATCTGTAGTAACCAATGTAATTAATATCCTATTAATGGGAAGCTCATATTTCATTAGCAGTTCTTAGGTTTGAAGCCCTGTATCACATCAGAAAAAAAAATTTTAATAAATGAACTGAAGATAAATTAATGGTTCAAACAAACACGCAACCATCTTCAGAAATCCAACATCTGTGATCTATTCAGTTTTTCCTACAGCAACTATGTATTGTTTTTCACATCAGTAAAACACTACATTAAGTTAAGAGTTTTTTTCAGATTATTTTCAATTAAGTTTTCAGATTTATAAACATATTGAGAACTTCAAAGACTAATAGTCTTCTAGTTCATACGTTTGTGTAATAAATGACATTTTATATGTGGATGTTTTTAACTGTTTACACTTCTGTTTATAACAATCTGTTAATGAGATAAAACATTTATTTTTCCACAATTAAATGTAATAATTATAAACTGGTGTTGTGAAGCTGAAATCTAATGAAGAGTTTGTCAAGGAAAGCAGGTAGCCTCTTATGCTTAAACTCTCTCTCTCTCTCGCTCTCTCTTCGTACTGAGTTACATGCAAACACAAAAGTTGCAACATAGTATCAATTTTAGTTGTCCACTATCAGAATGTTTTAAGTCGATATAGCAAATAGTGTGTATATGGACATAATTTGAAACTGACAGTTTAGTGGACACACTTTTACATGATGACATACATAGATAATGAAATACAAAGTAGTCGGTATTCAGAAACAGCATACTGTGTTATGCAAAATAGTGCAGCGATCAGGAAGAGGCTAATTTTGAGAGAGATACAGAGTGACTGTGCTACTACAGAAAATGAGACTGTATGCATCACATATAACTGACCTCATAATGATATGCAAATGATTATGACTACACTAATGTGATCTATTCTGTATGCAAATGATACCAAACAGACATGCAGCATGATTCAACAATATACAAAGATAGCATGGCTAGCAGTGGCCTTCAGCTTTTCTGCAAATTTCTTAGGGAACACAATTATCGCTTGCACAATGACGTTAGGAGCATCATCTTCTTTTGTGATTGAAATGTGTTAGCAGCTGTTTTGGATGTCATTCCCCACAGTGCTATATACCGCTGCCCTCTTCATTATCGAAGGATCTGTCAGTAGCTGACGTGTTATCACCTTCATTACCAGAACATAATTGACTGCTACCATGTGGACAGAAGTAGCATACGGGAACTGGCTGACTGGTGCTGTCTCACATGAGGTCAAGGGAAATAAGTGGAATGCCTGTCCTAGTGGATGGAATGGTTTGTGTAGCATTAACCATTCTTGCTTCAGGGACCGTCTAACATCCAACAGGGGACATACTAGGAGTGCCACAAGCAGGGACCTCCCAAATCCTGCAACAGCTCCTAGATGTGATGCTGATACATGTGCAGAAGCAAATGCAGTTCCCACAGGAGATGAGAGAGCCATCACCTTCAAGCATTCTGCAATATAGCTCAGTTCCCTAAGGTCCCAGGGCCATTAACTGCCCACACATTGCCATTGTGGGCCATCTGGCCCACAGGGCACCTGCTATATCAGTTGAAAGAGTAACCATTCCATCAACTGCAAGGCGGTGTGAAATGCAGAGAATATTATATACAATACAACTGTGTACCATACAGTCAGTTACCATGATTTCCACATCTGGCACATGTGCAACTTAAAATAATGTTTCATGCAGGGGACTTTCCACAGGGCCATCTAGTTGGTAGGTGCACACATTATCAACCCCAGAGTCCATGATGGTCCTGTGATATGGCAATATGAAACTGATTGCACACACAAGGTGTTTGTTGTTGTGTGTTAAGGTGATGCTACATATGGCTTGAAGTCATTGCTGATGATGCCCCCCGCCTCAGCAGCTCCCAGACGGAACCAGAGGCTTAGAGTTGGTATAATGGTTAAGGTGTTTACCTCACAGACACAAGGTACAAGGTTTGATTCTCACCTCTGAAAGGGAAATTGGACAGGTTTAAAATGTCCCACAAGGGCAGCTAGCCTAGGATTAACCTATACCACACTGGTAAAGACACAGAAGGTCACTGAATGTGTGTTTGGAGCACTGAAGTCTCATTTGCACCTCTGGATATACCACCATTGCTTTTCTGATTGCATATTTCTTCTTCTAGAGCCTGTTATTCAAACATGTACCACATCATACTGACCACAACTGTTTTTTTCCTGTTCATTTTCTTCTTTCATTTTTATTTTGCTGCTTTACTGCCCTCTGTTTATGCTCATTTACTCCATAATCTAAGCCGTTGAGCAGGATATGCTGTAGCAGACACCGTTCCCTTCACTAGCCTCCACACCAGCTTCTGGGCTCCCAGCAGTACCCAGGCCAGTCTGTCATCATGGTGACAAAAGTCATTTTGTACAAGGTAACCTGGTGGGCTCTCTGTTAGCCTCTGGTGCTGTTCCTCTGTAGGAGGTAATAGGATTCTCATCAGGGAGTGAAACAGAGTGGTCTACTTGCGTTATCTGGGGGAAGATGGGGTGACTGGTTGGGATTGAGGTCAGTCAGTGGCTGGAGATGTGGACTGGCACCACAGACAGCATCTTCATTTGACTGTCGGAGTCATGTAGCTACACAGCCTTGACCACTGGACTGCCATTGATGGAGTCCCTCCATTCCTTGATACATCAGCAGAGCAGGCATCTGTGACCCTGTGACCCCACTCTATCTCTTATTGTGGTGTTCCCCTTTCCCTCCATTCCTTGATACATCAGCAGAGCAGGCATCTGTGACCCTGTGACCCCACTCTGTCTCTTATTGTGGTGTTCCCCTTTCCCTCCATTCCTTTATACATCAGCAGAGCAGGCATCTGTGACCCTGTGACCCCACTCTGTCTCTTATTGTGGTGTTCCCCTTTCCCTCCATTCCTTTATACATCAGCAGAGCAGGCATCTGTGACCCTGTGACCCCACTCTGTCTCTTATTGTGGTGTTCCCCTTTCCCTCCATTCCCTGATACATCAGCAGAGCAGGCATCTGTGACCCTGTGACCCCACTCTGTCTCTTATTGTGGTGTTCCCCTTTCTTGTGTCACTCACCCTTGCCTATTTGTCGTCCAAGCCTTTCCATCACATTTGGACACCCCATGTCTGTGTATCTCCCTTGTCACTCTTCACCCTTGTCTATCAGTATCAGCTATGTTTCATCCTTGAAAGCATCCATAATTGTGTAATTATCAAAACTTGGGATTAGAACAACAATATGACTCCCTCTTCACTGAAGTATTTGTCTTACCATGCATTTAGGACCTCTGAAACTGTGGGAGCATATCCATATTTATTATGAACACCTCACATCAAATCTTTCTCAATGCCAATCAAAAACTTAAAAAAGGTCTTAGTTTATCTCATAATACAGTTACCTCATCATTGTCAACTTACAAACCTCTTCTGTGTCCCCTTCAGAGTAAATTGAATATCTAATTACATTCAAAAATACTTATTGAGCTAAATATCCTTGTAATAACTGAATTTATGTATCCCTAAATCAATTGACTTAGCAATGCAACTACCAGTAAATTATCCCAGAGTTTCCTCAATTTTGTAAACATCAAATCCTTAATGCAAGTTGTCTCTGTCACTAGCAGGTATGTAAACCTCATTTATCTTGTATTCCCCTATTGCTCCCCCTCCTGTACCATCTCACTGGGTAACTCATATCACCTAGTTGTAACCTTTGCTCTTAATACAAGCCTCCCCACCCATAAGGACTATGCCATATTTTGGGATTATTCAAAATCTAGCATATTGCATTATATCATTATCCTGGAAATCATCACTGGCATGTCCAACAAACAAATGGATACATGAAGGCACACTTGTTTCTGCACATTCCTCAGAGTTTTACTGTCTCATGAATAAACATATTAGGCTGTTCCCATCCATCACAAGAATTGTGATTCATTCAAAAGTAAGCATGTATGTTGGCACTTCCATGTAATTTGAATTTTTCTTAAAAAAGAATAAAAATATTCAGAGTCATTTACAAAGAAGTCCCATCTTCTTTGTTATACAAATCATCTAAAAATTGCACTGCTGGTACACAACAGGTAGTATACTGCAAAGGCAGTTATGAATTTAGAGTATTCACAAGTACAACAAGGCCTTTTTCAGCTGCATATGTAATCTCAGAAGCATACCTCTCAACCTGAAAACATCAAAAATCTGGACAAAGGCCCATGAAAAGTAGGTACAACTGGCTAAAAATTGTGACACTGATTAACATAATATTTGTATACACAATCATGTAAACCCACCCACCCCAGTGGAATTGTGGGATACCACAATGATGATTGAAGTCACTTAATAATAGTAAATAATTGCAGACATTTGAATTTCAGACTCTATATCCCTCAGAAAATACAAAATAATGCAAAGCCTGTTATAGCAACTATCTGAATTTACAGAGTAATATTTAAAAGCTCTCCCTGTTTTTGGGCCTTTGTCCCACCTTTATTTTTGGATTTGTCCAGATTTCTTGCTCTTAGAGATTGAGCGGTATGGGACCGTATGACACATATATATACATGCACAAATGCATACATTTCAGTGTTTGTGTAGAAGCATAGAAATCTATCTATATGCATGAATGCAAAAATGTGTAAATACAGAGACATAAACACAGACACACGTGTATGGATGTATACATATGTGTGTGTGCATGTGTATACTGGATAACTACAGGTATGTGGGTGTTTGGGTACATATAAATAGATGTGGAGAGAGCATGCACCTTCTGCAATATCTAGGGCACCTATTAGATGCCTCACAAATCACATTATTAAAAATTATAGTCGTTTTTGTCAATCGCCATACTTTTTACATTTCCCAATCAAGTATTTCCCAAACCGCACACATCAATCAGTGATCTAACAAAAGCTCAGCTGTACTTTACACCTAGTATCTTGCTAGTACCTGCCACTAAAAGACAGGAATAAACTTTCCAAGGGATGAAGGGAAGTGTGTGGGCTAGTAACAAAGTAAGCTGGGGGAGGGGGTCCTGGTCTGAAGTGATAAAAGAATGGTTACACCTGGCTGTAAACACATCACCTATTATGCACACACTTTCCCAGCTACTAGGAAAACAGCCTCACAACCACACTATCAAGAACCTAGAAACAAATAAATATCTGCCAAACTCTCATATTGATTGCTCACACCAACCTTTCTTCCTTAATTTATTTTTTATTTAACTACTTTTATTATTGTAATCAGGGGTAATTGAAACTTCAATTTCCACATGCACATCGATGTAAAATAAAACACAAGTCAGTTCCCATAACTCAATTGTACCTTGTTGGCAGCAACTGCCAGTGTACAATAGCTCAAATACAAAAATGGAAGATTTACATAATTTCAGATAGCCTCTAGCTCTAAAGAGATAACGATAGTGAATAACACCATGTCTTTACCTCCTTGGGGCTTGAGCACATTCCTGTCATTTTGGTCACTCAGCTCTTTCTTTAATTTGTCCATAGCATTCTGTTGTGAGTGACAATACTCCTCTTACTGCCAAAAAACTAGCCTATACTGCTTCACTGACACTGCTCGTGGGCTCCTGCTGCTTGTTACTCAGGAACCGTCCAGGTTAAGGTGGAGCTATTGAGTTTCCACAAATACCCATTGCACCATCAAATTGACTTGACACAACTTCAGTTTAATTTTTACCATATTTCACTCTATCTTTTAGCACAGCCATATGACCTTCACAGATCTTTAATTTGCACCATTGCTGCAGCATTCATATTTGTGTATTTGTTTGTTTGTTATTGATGTTAATTGCAATTATAATTATATGAAGGGTATCTCTCTTTAATATCTGTTTAACTATTCTATTTAGCTGGACCACGATGACAGCTGCTGTTGTGTGCATGGTGACTGCATTCTTCCTAAGCAAAAATGAATATTGCTGTATCGGCAGGTAGCCTGGCTTTTAATGTTGGGTTAACATCTGCTTGAGAAACTCTAATGAATCACTGTTAGTGTTCATCTACACTGGGGAAAGGAGACTTTTTCTGTTCAGAGGGCTTAACAGTTTTTCACCACAGTTTGCAAAAGACCAGTCTTGGGTTTGACCAAATGATTTACTTTGCATTTATTGACTTGGTGGGAAAATGGAGGCAGTTATACAGAAGGAATGCAGTGCACTTAGGGGTCTCTTTCAGATGATCATCAGCAACATGAAGGAACTAAAATTCTAACTGTAAAGCTCGCTAAGGTATTTCCATAAAACACTACAAATAAAGAAACAAAAGAATCAAAGATTTCATTCAGCTGTTCTCCCTTCCTTAGCATACCGATACACACACATGCATGTATTCCAGCTGGGAATTGGTGCTGGAATTAAAACCAGAACAATGAGCCCATTGGCCTATAAGGTGCTGTTGTGCACAGTTAGAGAACACCTAAGAGTTGTTGGAATACAGTATGGGAGAGGTCAACACGGCCATGGTATTTGTGTTTGTGTTCTGCAGGTTCATCAGCAGGGGAATGGGTGCTGCTTAGCAGTCTGCCAGGCGTCTGCTGTTGAAAATACAGCGGAATTATAAAAAGCACTGTCCCCTTTAGAATTGCACTGAGTGTTTTTCTTTTTCTGAAGCCTCTTAAACGTGGGAAGGTGCTCACCCCCCTTGTCTTATGGTTCCGGTGCCCTTGTCTGCATGCCAAAATCGGGATTTAAAGGGACCAATCAGAAATCCATGGCACCCTATTATTTTGAGCCCCAAATCAGGAGATACCGAGGAATTTGTTACAGTTGAGAGGTAGCATACCCCTAACCCAGAAACTATAGCTAATATTATGACAGCTAAGTTTAGCTCTAACCGCACACCCTCCACACATACCATTGCCCCCCCCCCCCCACACACACACTTACACACACACAATTTCTCTACTTACTTTCCTGCCTGTAATCATAATACAGCAAGTAATATCAGCATTCTCCCAAGCAATAAAACAATAATTATTTGGACCCCAACAATATTCCAGGATTTCTGCTTGCAAGTACAAGCACCACACTGTCCAGTCCCTTTGAAATGACTTTAACATTATAATCTTCTGTTCAGAGGGGAGTAGACTACTGTTGTCACTGTTGTTACCATAAGGGTAATGTGGCCAAATGTCTTGATGTTCTCTAGCTGTAAGCTTAGTATTAAGCTAAGAACGTATAATACATCCTGAATATCATCATCTGGTATTACCTCATAAAGCTCTGCATTTTGAACGGCACTTTCAAGCATCTCATTGATATGTTCACACTTATATCAACATCATTGCCTCTCTTTTAATACTGAGGGTAAGCATTTTTTTTTATTTTGGACATCCTGTGAAAGGGTCAGTTCCTTATACCATTGCTTTAACTTCAGTCTATCCTTTATTTGTCTGTTTAGGACAATGTATTTTCCTGCTCATTAGTAATGTTTTTCATGTTCCCATGGAATTTATTTTCTTGTTTATCAAACCCTTAGTTTCCATAGACATGTCCTATTTAACCTCCTTGCAACATGCTGCCTACCATATTTAAGTAGCGACTTATTTCTGATTTTGTACAGTTTATCATTCAGTTCTACAAACATCTTCTTAAATCTTTTGTTTCAGAAATATAGCTTCTCATTTCCACTGTCTAAATTCATTCTTCATATCTGCCTAATTTCTTCTGCTCTGCACAGACCTGCATAGAAGCATACATCTTGTCTTTAAATTATGCTTACCTTTAAATACTATAACTTCATTTCTTCAATAAAATTGTAATGTTTAATTGAGAATGATCCACACCAGCCAAAGGTGGAAGGACATCATAATTCCTGAACCGTACATTTTCCTGAACTAGAACACACATCTAGTATTGAACTATGTCTTTTAGAGACCTAAATCTTCTCCATTCAGCCCTATTTGCCTAACAATATTTATGTTTTTAATGCTTAAGCTAACGTTTATCTTCCCTCGGGAATCAAAGGAACATCATCTGATGCATAGTTTTTATTTGTTTTTACAATGAAGGATCAGTTATAATTAAATCTGATACTCTTTTTTCTAATAGTAGATTCTGACTTTTGATTAATATCCCCTATTGTACTACTCACGTGTTTGCCCTGAACATTCATGGCAGTAGTCTAGATATCATCACTTGCAGTCCATGCCTTTTGCCAGTTTCCTGTAAAGAAATATTATCTTCTTTATTTTCATTACTCTAGTTTCATAAATCATTTACATCCATGTGGACAATTACTTGTTTCCTGTTCTCAATTTCAGCCAGAGTTGCAGCTAATGCTTGCTTCAAATGATCTTTTCAGTTTCAGCCAGTTTTACCCATTGCTTGCATTATGCATCCAAACTTTGCTCCTGGGAGACAGGAGACCATCCTTTTAAGGGAGTAGGTCCTACAAATGTAGGTAGCCAGACCATTTAATAAAGAGTCTCACACTATCCGCGAAAGTCAAAGGGAGGCTGTAATTTAACGCATCATTTTTGTAAGTTAACCTTATCTGGAACAGCCATCTGAAGCCTGACAAATCAGTTACATCTCTTACTCTATTCGCATGAAAAATATTGTTTTTAATAGTGAACACATAAAGAAAAAAATGATTAAAGAGGTGCTTCTTGCTCAATTATACCTAAATATCTTTGTTTCTCTGTTTAAATCAGTATGCATTTTTATATGTGTATACACCATTTAATGTATGTAATGTATATATATGTATTTATATGGTAGTGGAACCGTAGATCACTGAGCCTGTTGGTTGACAGGTGACAGAGCCAATATAGTTGATTGAATATCAGCTGATCGAAGTATACCAGCTTTGTCAGTGTGAGATTGTGCTACAGAGGGAATTGGAAAATATGTCAATATGTCTTTTCCCTACTGTACTGTGATTTCAGAGCTGGTATATTACAAGGTGTGGAAGGTGCAGGGGGGCTTGACCCCCAGAAAAAAGCATTGTGTATATATTTTTAATGTTTTTTGATCAATGTTTAGATTTTTGATAACTGGGATTTCGATCATTGCTTGATTGACAAGTTTCAGTTTCAATGGAAAGTTAGGCTTCCTTTTATGTGTATATATATATATATATATATATATATATATATATATATATATATATATATAGGTCCACTTCTAAATCTTGAAAGCTCATGATCTTGAAATTTAAAATACTGAGTCCAAAATCTTGAAAGTTCAAAATACTGAAAATTCAAAATACTGAATTTCACAATATTGAAAAAAACCAAGTACACCAACACTTACAAATCTTGTTGTTTTTCTTTTGGCTTTTCCCGGTTAGGGGTTGCCACAGCGAAATTCTGGTCTGCTAATGATTGGCAGTCAGTTTTTACTGTGCCGAGGTGCCAGCCCGACACCCAACCTTCAAAGAAGGCATGCCCATTGACGCATGTCTTGTGAATGCCACTTGACCGCGGGGGGGGGGGGGCATGCAGACTCCACACAGAAGGCGCTCCAGCCGAGAATCGAATGGGAGAACCTCTTGCTGTGAGGCAACAACGCTACCGCTGCACAACCACGGCTTACAGCAACATTTACAAATAACAAAACATATTAGTTTTCCCCAACTATTAGCGGGGGGGCAAGCCCCCCTGCATCCTCCATGTGGGGGGGGGGCTGCACCCGCCACACTCCTTGCTACTTAAATATATCAACTCCAAGATCGCACTCAAGAGAAGAAAATGGCAAACATACCATTACATGCTTCATGACTGCCTGTTGTTACCTTAGTCATGTTCCCTTTTAATTTGCTATACCACAACATAACTCATCTTAGTGTAGTAAAATGTGATCTCGGAGTTGATATATTTCAGTAGCAGGAGATGTGGGGGGCGCAGTCCCCCACATGGGGGGTGCAGGGGTGCTGGCTCCTCTGCTAATAGCTGGAGTAAACTAATATGCTTTGTCTTTTATTTGTTTCTCTATGTACTTCTGGTGGGCTATAGTAAGTGTTAGTATCCTGTAGTTTTTTTTTTGATATTATGAAATTCAGTATTTTGAGTCTTCAGTATTTTGAACTTTCAAGATTCTGAGCTTTCAAAATTTAGAAGTGGACCTATATATATGTGTATATATATATATATATATATATATATATATATATATATATATATATATATATATATATATACACATACATACATACATATACATATGTGTGTGTGTGTGTGTGTGTGTGTGTGTCTGCATGTGGGTTGACTTTAGCTACTCAGTAACACTATTTTCATTTTATGATTGTTCGCATCTCATCGTTTAATGCATCATTTCCAGTTTTTATTTGTCTCATTTGCTCACTATATTGTAGTGATTTATGTGGACACAAATTATCTGATTTCTTACAGATTCTGAGACTGTTGCATCTTGCAAAAAACAAGACAGCTTTTTATTATTTATTGAATAAGTTACTCTTTCTTTGAGCGTTACTTGTTTGACAGTATAAGTATGCAAAACTATGAATTATGATTGTAAGCAGCTGGTGTTCTGTGAGGCATAATAAATGTATTATGTGTATTAGGTACAGTATGTTGTGAAAGGTTAAAACAGCTGAGACCACCAGTCTTATAAAAAATTGCAGTTAATTATATAGAAACTAAATTAAATGTGGGCTCTTCCAATCAAAAATGGAGTCTTGTGGTTTGTGTAAAAGCACAGTAAGTAACTCAGTTTTATACACTGTTGTACACTACTGGGAAATGTCTCTGTTAGGTCTCTTTATATTCCTCTTCCAGGAACTGTTTTAACTTTCTTCTTCCACGGCTTCCTTTAGTGTGGTCGATTTTCTCTTCCAGAGCTGCTACTTTTTGCACCATGTAACCTTCAACAAAGGGCAAATAGACTCTAGCTGGAACTATTTCAGCCCCCTTTTTAATTTCATTTACTAGCTCATTAAACAACAATGCTCTCACTAGTGTACCAAGGTATGTATCTGTTCTTAAAGAAACAAATAAAACTTAACAGAAACACAAGCCATATAAAGAAATATCACTCTGTTTACAATGAACTCCATAAGGCAATGCTATAGACTTTTTTAGTGAAGAGTGATTTATAATATTGCTACATGCATTATTAACACAACTTTTTATACATTTTCAGCATTTGTCCTCTTTAAAATGGCAAGAATCAAAATATATTTATACAGTTGAACATCCCCCTTAGTTTAAACCATTGACTTCATGCCTATTGGTTGGACTGTGTCCTCAAGATAAGCCACCCTCACTGAAGTGGGTTGAGCCTGGCCTATTTTGGACTTTGAACTTTAATATCTGCAAATATAATGCATACCTGCATCACACCTATAGAACTTTGTATTCCCATCATGTTGTTGACATAACCATAATAAGTGTTTATGGCCGATTATTAGAGTGAATCCTCTCCCTAACAGATAGTATTTTATGGAATCAAGTGTCCACTTGATGGATAGGTATTTTATTTTGATCACAGAATACCTAGTCCCTCCTTTGCTTACTTTT
This sequence comes from Protopterus annectens, assembly GCF_019279795.1. NCBI lineage: Eukaryota > Metazoa > Chordata > Ceratodontiformes > Protopteridae > Protopterus > Protopterus annectens. The sequence goes on from NC_056736.1 coordinate 403,951,805, forward strand.
TGACTAAGAAAACGGATTGGATTCTCCTCTCTAATAAAAGTTTGTTGGACCACTGCTCTTAAATCCACCTCTTATGCATCCATATAGACTATAAATTATTTACTAAAGTTAGAAGATGACAACACATGCTCTGAACATAATGTTTCCATTAATTGCTTAAAAAGTGGTGCCTGAGTCTAATGTCCTCTGTTCTTGGTCAGGTCAGTGTGGCGACATGCTTTCATTGCAAAAGAAGCACACATTTCCAGTAGTAGCATACTAATAGCTAAAATGCCAACACTTGTAGTTTGGGGTTTAACTTCTCATCTTCCTATGACATACCCAAGGTAGTTAATCTTCATCTTGACCAACTTGCTCTTGGAGGCATTTACTGTTAATCTGACCTCAGAGGCAAAACACATGAGAACTCCATAACCCTCCACACCACATACCATGCATAGTCCACACACTAGTGTCTAGCAACCCCTAAGCCCTAACCATAAACCCAACATATTAGTAATAGGAGATTCCATTGTGGGACACACAGATGTGCCTCTCACCAGGCTGGATAAGGCGAAAGTCATGGTTAGTTGTTTGTCAGGTGCCAGAATCCGCCATATCACACACACACACACACACACACACACACACACACACACACACACACACACACACACACACACACACACACACACACACACACACACACACACACACACACACACACACACACACACACACACACACACACACACGCACACACACACGCACACACACACGCACACACACACACACACACACAAACACAAGTCTCTCAACAACAGGTACTGTTATGACTCTGTCATAGTCCATATTGGTGTGAATGACTTGAGACGTACCTCCCTGGAGTATATGAAGAGAGACATGATTGAGCTCGCTGAATATGTGTCCCAGGCAGCTATGTCCTTAGCCTTAATCAGCATTCTACCGTCACCCAGAATGCCTCAATACAAACAGAAAATGATTGACTTTAACAATTGGCTTAGTTTCTGGAGTCATTCCAGGAGGATCCAGTACCTGACAGCCTGTAAAGATATGATAGACAGGCCACAATGCTTTGCTAGAGATGGCCTGCATCTGTCTCACTTGGGCTTCAGGCCTCTGGCAAAGGCCCTTGCCTCCCCCATAGTGCCTTTTTTAGGAAAAATCATGAGGTCGATACTACCAACATAAAAATTTCAACAAAATGCAAATTAAAGGTCATGCTGCTAAACACTAGGAATCTAATCATTAAACTGCTCTCATTCCAAGCATTCTTAACCCTGGAAGTAATCTTTAACCAAATCATGTTTACATACTTTTTTCCACAACTCTTAAATTCTTTCACATTTTAAAAATACATGTTCTGCAGTTTCAAACTCTTTACACTTACTACATATTCTATCCTGTTTACTTTTGTATGCCATATTAGCTTTTACTGGTAATATACCTATGGACAACTTTCACAAAAAATCATTACATTCTTAAATTCTTTATAATTTACATATTTCACAATTATTGCTTTTTTCTTACTTATTTCTAAGTCTTTCCATGGATCAACAAAATAAAAAGAAGTCGTAATATTAACATACTATTCCTTTCTGTTCTTTTCTATTACATTCTTTTTTTGTTTCCATAACACAATTTTACTATGGAATTCTTTCATTTCTTCATTAATAGCACTTTTACTTCTTCTCTTCATTCCCGTTTCTTCTCAAAGTTCCTAGTATTTACCATCTGTATTTATTTATTTTACATTTGTTTACTGAAAATGTCTGACTGGATTAAAAAAAACATTTTCAGCAGAGACCCAGGTAGAAAAGCTCCACATATCAAAAGTGCATACGTTTAAAAAAAATAATGAACATTTTAACATGAGAGGACACAATTAATAATATTTATGTGCAGTAAACAATAAAGCAGTGCCACAAATAAAAATAGCACATAATATTTGAAAATAAAAAAAAAAATGCAGTGTTACAGATTACCAAGGGAGTGAAGATTTAGGCTTGGTACGGAAAATAATGTTGTCGTGCTAGTAAATAGATAGAAAGACGAAAGGTGAAGTAAAAGAAGTTGAAAAGAGATAGTTAAGACAGTTAAAGTTAACTGGATAATGTTATTGTTTAAGTACATTATTATTGTCTCTCTCTCTCTCTCTCTATATATATATATATATATACATACACACACACACACACACACACACACACATATATATATATATATATATATATATATATATATATATATATATATAGGTTTAGTTCATGTTGTCGTAAGCTGACAATATCGAATATGATATTGTCGACACGACAATGTCAAAAGTCCAGACCATCGTGCAGGTAAACGGAAATCTCGTAAGGGTGAGATTTCCATTTACCTCAATGTAGTGCGGTCTTGGAGTTAGTATATTTAAGTAGGGGGGGTGTGGGGGTGCAGATGGGCTTGCCACCCTGCCTACGCTAGTTAGTTTTTTTTTTTTGTAGTGATTTATTTTTTTTTTACGTTATTTGAAATTTTACTACTTCGATCAATAAAGTTTATTGATTTGATGTAGTAAAATTTTGATAACGTCATATAGACACTATATATATATATATATATATATATATATATATATATATATATATATATATATGTAAGTGCTAATGACTTACACAGGATTATTACAGCTAAAATGGCATAGTGGTAAATCACTGTGGCTATGGTGTGCTAGGTCCAGGGTTTGAGACTCACAAGGGCTGATTATTTTTCCACCCTCTTCAAGAGAAATCTTGATAAGTGGAAGGGAAACAGAAAATTCACCCCGAGGATAACACCAGTGGTTCTACTTGAAAGAGGCACTGGGAGCTAAGATTGGGTGGCACTATGCCAGGGTAATCCTATAGCTAGGCTTGTAAAGGCACAAGGGCCATTAGCCTAGTACACACCTATGAACCTATATATATATATATATATATATATATATGTATGGGTCCCCTTCAGATCATTGAACTTTCAAAAGCTCGACTCTCATATGGCCGAGACCATATGATTGAACTTTTAAAAAGTTCAAACGGTCCTAATGGAGATCTCCATAGAACATGGAATGGGAAGATTTTCCTTTTCCACAATGTAGTGCAATCTTGGAGTTGGTATATTTAAGTAGCAGGGGGTGTGGGGGTGCAGCCCCCCACATAGTGAGTGCAGGGGTGCTTACTCACCTGCTAGCAATGTTTAGCTTTTTTTGTTGTTGTTTTTTTTTTTACATGTTCGAACATTTAAATGTTTGATTATATGGTCTCAGCCATATGAAAGTCGAACATGTAAAGTAGACTCATACATATATATATATATATATATATATATATATATATATGTATATGTATATGTATATATATATATATATATATATATATACGTATATACAATTTATATACATATACAATTACATATATTGTTCTCTTTATCAACTTTTTATTATCTTTCATAACTCCTTTTAATACGTTATACATATTTAAAGAAGCTGCATATACAACTGGATTTATCATTCCCAGCACCCTGCTCTTCTTTCATATGTAAAATTCCTCTCTTTACATGGTCCAATTTCAACCCCCAGATAAATTAATATATTATCATCATAATGTCTTTTTTATATTTCTTTGGTATCATGTACATTTTTGCAATATAAGCTACTTTGCCCAATATTACAGTATTTATCAAATGTGTTTTCTTTCTATATGAAAATCTATGTTTTCCAGAAAGCAATCATATATTTGATTCCTTTAATAACTTTTTGCCATTGCTCATATTCACCTCTACCAAATAATATACCTAATATATCTATATACTTTTCATTATATTTTGCGCCTCCTATTATACCTTCATAACCAAATCCTTTACTTTTCTCTTTATTTATACTTAAACCAATTTTCTTTAATATTGTACTTACTTTTTCATTTGCTTCTTCCATCCATAATTTGTTTAGCAATTATTACACTGTCATCAGCATACATATGCATTATCAGTATTTGTACCTCCTTCATCATTGTATATCCTCCATTACTTGCCATTTTATTAATTTCCATAACCACAATATTCATGACTAATGAGAACATTACACTGCTGGCTGGACATCCTTGTTTTATTCCACACCATATTTTCACATCTTCCCCAATCCAACCATTTATGTTTAATTTCACATAATTTTTTTCATATATTGATTTAATAATTTATAATATTTTGTCACTTATGTTATATGCCTGCAAAATTCTCCATAATGTTTCATATTGTATATTATCATATGCCTTACTTACATCACCTAGCATAACATTTTCTTCTACTTTTTTATTAATAATGTAATCAATAAGTTCTCTTATTAACAACTCCTGACTTCCTTTTCTTCCAAACAAATTTGATCATATAACCTTTTCATTTTACATTGTACTCTTTTAGCTATTATTTTCATAAAAAATGTTATAGTCCATATTATTTAACATTATTGGTCTCTAATTTTTTATTCTTTATTTCCTTTCTTAAACATGAATTTTAAAACCCTGTACAAATTTCCTTGAACTTAATCCATGTTTCCATCCATTCATTTATAAATTGTATAAAAAACATTTTTGCCAGTGTTACATTTCTTTATACATATTATATTTAATACCATCTAATCCTATTTAATCCCATCTAATCTTTATTAAACCACTCACCATTACAAATTTGTTTTATGCATACTTCTCTTTTTCCATATAAATCTAGCACATTACTCTTAATTATTTCATACATTACTTCTTGCTTAACTTGTTTCCTTTCTTGATTTTTTAATTATCTTATTATTTTTCTTTCTTTCATTATGTTACTTAAATATGGTGCTACTTCTTTTCTGCCTTGTAAGCAATATCTTTGCTTATATTACAATTTATTTTTTTCTTGATTCTTTTTATATATTTTGCTTTCTTTTTCATACAATATCTTATCCTTTATTACTAAACCATTGAAAAGTTATTTACTTAATACACTGTATTTCATTTTTTTCTCTTTTCCTCTTCTCCTGTACTCATTCAAAAATACATTTTTGTATTTCTTTTTAAATTGTATCCACCAAATACTCCAATTTTCATAGAAAGGTCTCATACTAATATGTTGTTTCTATACTTCTATAAGCTCTTTTCTCTCTCCTATATCTAATTCTTTCTCATTAACTCATTTTATTCATTTTCCTATTTTAATTTATTCCTCATTTTCATGAATTTTTACTCCAATAGCCACATGATCAGAAAATCCAGTATGTTTTATTCCTTTTTCAGTCATTTTTAAACTTTTTGATATTAAAAAAGTAATCAATATCTGTTTTAATTTCATTCCTTTTATATGTCCAATTGCTTATTTTTCCATATTTTTAATTATCCACTCTTCATAATTTCTGTCACTATTTTAAGCTTCTTTTTATTCCTTAGGTTAGAATTAAAATAATTTGCCATTGTTATACCCATATTCATACAAACATAATTAAATATACTTTTAAACATTGTTTCTCTCTCTTTTCTTGTCACATATGCATTTAAGCCTATAGCCCTATATACCTGTTTTTTCCATCTCAAACTGACTACAGTTATTCTCTCTGGTTCTATTATCGCTATATCTAACATGTTTATATTCTCCTTACACAATATACATATAATTGAACAAATTTCTTTACCTATAGTCCATATAACAGCACCATTCAAAAGCCTTTCTGTTTGCATCCTTTCCTCTTCCATTAACAATCTAATGTCTTCTAACAGTATTATTTCAGCATGTCCAGCCACACAACAATATATAATATAAATTTGCTTCTTAATATTTGTCATAATGTCCACACTTAAAGCCAAAACTTTCAGCTTTATATAACAGTTTTATAAAATATATGTTTATCCCTTACCTTTCTTATTTTCTCTTACCATTATATTTTTAAACTTTCTTTCATCTCCCTAACTTTCTTTCCTATTGATTTTTCTTGCCTTCTACTATATGCCACTCTGTTTCTTCTTCACTTGTCTCATCTGTTTTTTTTCTTCTTTATTTTTCTCTTTAATTTTAAAAGCAGCTTCTATATTTTTCAGCTGTGGTATATCTTCCTGTACAACATCCTCTTCTATCTGTTTTTCTTGTATAGCTTCATTTACAGTTTCTTTTTTAATTTTCATTTTCTTGTGTCTCTATCTCACACTCTAACCACAATTGTCCTGCGTTGCTACATTTTTTACACTTTAATTCACACTTCTTTGCATTATGACCTGTCTGACCAGATGAATAACATCTTGTTGTCACATTTATTTATTAAATTATCATTAGTTCCTCAAAAATAGCACATTTTAGGTTGTCCTCTATACTTTAGAAAACCTCTATTACCATGAACATTAATAATACTAGGTATATGCATCACATTGTCATGTTCCATTTTTAAAATTAATACACATTCCCATCCCTCATTCCATAGTCCTCTTTCATCATATATTTTAGTAGTGTTGATCAATTTCAGTTCTAAACTGAATGAAAACCCTTTTTTGTTTGTCTAAAAAAAGGTTATGATCATGGAAACTGTTTTTTTTTTCATAACCTCCCCAAAAATGTCCATAGCCTGACCATTTTCAAATATCAAGTCATAAAATGTTTCTTTGTTAATTAAAATGAAAGCTCTTATCTCTTCAACTTTAACACCCAACGGTACTATAACATTGTCCCATACCTCATAGCTGTCCAAACCTTCTTCGTTTTTACTGCTCACCTGAACAACAACAAATTTCTTCCTTGTTTCCTTTATTCCCATTTTCTCTTTGGCCACTTTTCCCACTGTTTCAGTATAAGTGTTTTTCTCTGAAAACTTCTCTGGCATATTTTCTCCATAATCTCACATGGGATACCGTAGCTCCACTTTCTGGCTCACTTTGGTTTATCATCTCCTCCAGATAAACATTCTACAATCCTCCCTACTGGAGGGTAGAAATAGTGCATTTTTTCCACTGTTTCTGTTGATTCAAACATATTTTTCTGGAAATTTTGCTTCAAATCCATTTCCACCACTGCATTCACCTCCATTTCCTTCTCAACTTCCTCTCCATTCAAAAACAATGTTTTTTCAGCTCTCAAATTGTTTGTGAACATTTCTAGTAGCGATTCTACCATTTCTTCCTCATTTTCAATATTTCCACCATTTCACTTTGGCTTACAGCCTCCATGTTTTCTCCCTGTTTCTCTGGGCCACCAATGTGCCTGGACTAGAAGCAGGAAGCCAGTTGTGTCACACACAAACTCTTCCCCCTACTACCAAGAGTAGGGGACATTCCTCCATATTCTAGCCAAATTTCCATTAAAGAATACCACTTTGGGTCTTATCTCTAAAAAGGCTACTAGTCTAGTGGGCCTAATGTTATCAACAAATGATAGATAAAAAAGATGAGGTATTTACCAAAGGAAGTTTGCAATTGTTTTTTTTCACAGATGGTGCTCTGTTTTGTTGGAGTCGTTCTGGTTTTATGTTTCATACATTTTGTTATAGTATATAGATATGATGTACAAAGCTCTGGTATGATGAGATACAAATAAGCTCCATCAAATGATGATCTGATAAGTCTACGTTTGGTCTGTAATGACTCTATAAAGAGGAAAGGTTGTAGTAGTGCTTTCATATTTCCAAACACCTACCACATGTCCCCTTATAGCAAACCAATACCAAAATTCAGTTCAGCAGAGCTTCTTTTTGCTTTCCTCAAAATAAACAATTATAAAGAAATATGTACTACTGTCCTTTATATCCCTCCTGGCAACAATAAAGCTATTCTGGAAGATATCCTATATTTGATATCCATAACATTTCCACAAGAAAAAATACTATTAAGTGATGTGAATGTCAGTTGGTTAGACATAAACTCTAACTCCCCTACATATAGCATGAACTTATATGGTCTCACACAACTAATTAATAGCCCCACATGTTATAGCAAGACATAAAATCCCCTATTAGACTGGATCCTAGTATCAGACCCTAGCAAATACTCCACCACAGGTACAATGTCAGACTCTGCTAGTGATCATCTCCCAATCTATATGGCCAACAGTGGGAAATTTGCCCTTTTTCCCGCTGTAGTGCGATCATAGAGTTGGTATATTTACTTGGGGGGGGGGGCTGGGTGAGTTTGACATGATGCTTTTTGGTTTTTGTATGATGTTGGCCAACTGTTCATTTTCCCTGTAAAAAACATTGGTAATATGTTGTGCCGTTGTTTTGCAACTTTGGTGATGCCGTCTCAATCATTTCGGATTTGGGTAAGTGGGAATTCATTGTTTTGAAGCACACCCAACCAGACATCCCACACATCCAGTTAAACAGCATATTTATAAAACAACGTGCAATCTTTCCAAGTTTAACCCAGAAATGTTCATTATTACACTATCGTCTATTAACTGGAACTTCCTAAAAATCCTCCCCTTAGATGATGCTGTAATAATTCAATACTTTTTTGAAATATCCTAACTAGACTTGCACCTCCTCAAAGGAAGAGACTGAAAACAAATAATGCAAAAAGATTAGAATGCTAATACGGGATGTTGAAAAAGTATGGAAAAAATGACAAAAATATAAACACCTCAATATCTTGAAAACTTTAGAATGCTTCACAATCGTACTACAAAGCAAATAAATGAAGACAAAAGTTATACTATAATAACTGTCAGAGTCATACTAAACACAACCCTAAAAAATTTTGGACATCCATTAAAGAAATCTTACTTCCCAGCCAAAAATTCATCTCAACCCCCTCTCCCGATAACTCACCACTCGAAACCACAATACAGCTCAACTGTTATTTTATAGATAGTATAGCATCTCTAACTAAGGATTCCTCATAATCTAATCTCAACCCTATCCAACAGCCACATATCACTACATCCACTTTCACCTTCAAACCTGTGCCCACATCCTATAGAAAACTATTCGTAAACAAACTTAAACCATGCTCTTCTTCAGCTGATGACCTTCTAAGCGAGTACCTAAAAATAACATCCAGTAGCATTGTCTATCCTCTCTTAATCCTTTAAAAAGGTCAACCCGAGAATCCCACATTCCCTTTCTCTGGAAAAAAGTCACATACTATCCCACTGCACAAAGGAGGAAATTCAACAGACAGTAATAACTTTAGACCTACAGCAATCTTATCTCCCCTCACCAAAATACTTGAAAAATGTATTCAAAAACAATTGCTAGACTATCTCCTGCAGGAAAAACTCCTATCCCCTACACAACACAGCTTCCATCCTTCATATAGTACTAGCTCTGCCCTTCTAACCTATACAGATACTGTGAATAAAGCTAGAGGCCTTCAACACAGTTTGTCACTGCAAACTTCTACTTCAAATGTCCTCACTAGGTCTTTCTCAGCCCACACTTCTGTGGTTCAAAAGCTAACTGTCCAATAGGTGTCAGTCAGTAAAATGGCACTTCATATCCTCTCCTTACCTCCCAATCACACTGGTGTACCATGTGGCTCTATCCTTGATCCCCTCCTCTAACATTTTCACCAACATCCTCTATACATCCACACAACAGGCCACCGTAACACAATATGCAGACAATTCTACTCTCAAACATGGAACACCTCCAAAACATTACAGAAGAAGCTTATACAGCCACTGAAACTTGGCTTCATAACTCACAACTTATGTTGAACCTCAAAAAAGACCAAACTAATACTTTCTCCCAAAATCCTTCTCCCATCATCAATACGGGCGACAGGTGTTCCACACTGGAGGTCAACCCGTCACTGGTTAGATCAGACCATAAACTAATCACTCTGGATGTCCACACCCCACCACCACCCTCAACTAAGGAAACAACAGTAAAAAACTTTTCTAAAGCAAACTTCACCTTACTTAAGACAGAGGTGGTTAGTTTCACAGCCCTCACGCTAAAGGATAACGCTGCCCAAGATGCAGAAACCTTTACAAATGCACTCTATGAGCACCTACAAGGATGCATGGATCATGCCACCCCTAGCAAAACCAAGACTCACTCCTCTAAGAGAAAGAAACCAGTTTGGTGGACCCCTGCAATAAACAGTCTATACAATAAAAGGAGGAAACTAGTGCAGAAAAAAGCAAATCCCAATAAGGAAAGACATCCCTGATCAGTATCAGTAAGAAACTGAGGTCCCTCATGAAATCATCCAAGGCTAACTTCAAAAGAAAAATAGCCAAGGATTCAAAAGATAACCGCAAAGCCTTCTTTAGTTATGTTAAGAATCTAAGTGGCAACTCACAGATATGCACTGAACTAGTGCAAAATAGCACAAAATATACTAAACCTACTGATATTGCCAACATCCTGGCAGATAGATTCAGTGCAAACTACACCCCCTCCTCTCACCTCCAAAAGGGCCCACAACAATACCGGAAAAGTGTAGTGTCCCAAAAATCACAGATGCACAGGTGAAAGCAGCCCTTTCAAAAGCCAAAAAACACAGCATTAGTGGGACTAGATGGTATCCCAGGCTGTGTCTTGCACGAACTACAGAATGAAATAACCCCCCACCTAAACACTCTGTTCAACCTCAGCCTCTCCACAGGCTACGTGCCCATAGAATGGTGCACAGCAATGGTTATTCCTCTCCACAAAGGAGGGGCCACAATTGACCCTGGTAATTATCGCCCCATAAGCCTGACTAGCCTGGTCTGCAAGGCTATGGAGCGCATCATCATGGAACGCATTAACAAAGGCATTGGGAACCTCCAAACACTTGACCCGACCCAGTTCGGCTTTGTTAAGGGCAGATCATGGGTACTAAACCTGGTTGACTTCTTCGAGACAGTCACCAAGGCCATAGATGAGGGAAAGGTGGTTCACACAGCCTACCTTGACCTCACCAAGGCTTTCGATACCATTCCCCACTCGGGTATTATAGGAAAAACTCTCCAGCCTAAACATAAACCCCTATGTCACGAGATGGGTTGCCAATTGGCTTACAGACAGAACTCACACGGTAGGAATAGCAGGCTCCAGGTCCAACTCTAAACCAGTCACAAGTGCTGTCCCACAAGGCTCAGTCCTGGGACCCCTACTGTTTGGCATATACTTCTCAGAAGTACAGGCAAACACAGGAGGACTATGGCTAACCAAGTTCACCGATGACTGCAAACTGGGAGCCATAATTGACTCTCCGGTTGACACGGACATCCTCCAAAAGGGCCTTACTGAGATGGACACCTGGTGTCAATGTCATGGCCTCAAGCTAAATGCCAAAAAATGCATAATCATCCCGTTTGGGAAAAACAAAACACCCACGAATTACCACATAGGTGGCAGCCCCCTTAATACAGAAGAGGTAATAAGAGATTTGGGGACCCAGGTAGATAGTAATCTCTCCTTTGGGGTTGGGAGGGTGGCCTAATGGTTAAGGTGTTTGCCTTACAAACACAAGGTGCAGGGTTTCAGTCTGACATGGGATAATTGGCTAGGCTTAAAATGGCTCGCAAGGGCAGTTAGCTTAGTACTAATCTATGAACCTATGAACCTATGAACTTTGACAATCATATTGCCAAAGTAGTTAGGAAATCCTTCTATGTGGCCCATCTAATTACTAAAGTGTTCTCATCTAGAAATAAAGAGGTTATAGTGCCCCTCTACTCGTCACTCATTAGACCCATCATAGAGTACAATGCCCCATTTGGGATGTACCTCACCAGACACTTCCAACAGCTGGAAAGACCACAAAAGTACCTCACCAAGAGGATTACTGGTCTCAAACATATGTCCTATGCAGCCAGACTGAAAAAACTCCGGCTGTACTCAGTGGCATATCGCTTACTCAGAGGTGATCTCTGCCTGACTTATAAAGCCATGTCCAACTCAAAATTGATGGACATGCTCCACCTAAAAAAATCCAAGTCACTGCGAGCCACGCACTCTAGTGAGCTAAACCTCGCCACAACAATAAATAGAACATGCTGGAGGGGATAGATTCCTATCACAGAGACGCCTCATGCTTTGGAACAAAATTCCAAATTACATCAGGCAGAGCCCCTCACTAACACTTTTTAAGAGAAACCTTGATGAGTGGATGGGTAACAGAAAATACACCCCTGGGATCACTTCATTGGCTCTGCTTGACAGAGGGTCAGTTAATTAATCAGTGGGGCGTCGAAAGCCGACATACTCTGGCTAGGCTTATAAATGCCTTTGGACAGATAGCTTAGTACCTACCTATGAACCTATGAATAAACAAAATTTAAAGTCCTAGCTCTTGATAATACAACCCCTGAGTAACTTCTCATAACAAATTATCAGGGGTGATAGTGGATGATAATCTTACATCTGACTTGCATATACAAAATTGCATAAGAAAAACTCATGAAAAACTAGGGATATTTTACAGAGCCAAAAACGTTCTCACCGACACAAGTAAAACTACACTTGCTACTACTTATTTCCTCCCCACATTTCTTTATGGTGCTCCCATCCTTATCAACCTCCATGCTTCACAAAAATTTAAATTTGAACAATGCTATAACAAAATTGCTAAATTTGTAACAAATATTCCTTTCAGAACCCACCACTGTATAGCACTGAAAAGCCTAAATTGGTTAGAACGGTCTCATCAACTAACACATAAACAGTGTCCCACCACCTATAAAATTATCCACCATCCATCTGCCTGTCCAGCACCAAAAAACATTCTACACAACTATGTTCCCAGTTGGCTATTGTGATCCAATGACCAAAAACTCCTGTCTGTCTACAAATCTATCAGATCTGCTGGGCATTGTCTGTACTCATACAAGGTTGCTAAGGCCTGGAACCCCTTACATGTATCCATCAGGTCAATACCCTTCCTCCCATCTTTCAAAACTACTCTGAAAGTTTCTCCATGTGCAGTTCACCATAGCTAAAATTTGGCTCTGTTCTTGCCCAAAGCCAGGATAAACTATATCCCTAAATGTGAACACGTACCTTCTCATTCCTTATACTTTCTTACTCTCCCTTCTTCACTTACTTCCTTACACCTATCAAATTTTCTCCCCTGACTTTCTTTTTAAATATACTATAAATCTGTTTCTCCCTCACTTCATACTGCAATTCCTATTTATATTAGACTAACTTACCTTTAATTTCTCTACAAACTGTCTAAAATTTCTCTAAATATTAAATGATTGTCATATAACTTGTATCAATTCTTAACTAATGTTTTTATGTTATGTCTAATTTTTTGTAATGATTTAAACTGTAGATGTTTTTGTTTTATTTTTGAAAATTGCAAAATTATTATTCTTAAAATGTTTTGTAATAATTTGAAGCTATTCTATGTGGGTCTTCGCTGAAAATGGGCTTCTACCCAGTCAGACTTTCCCAGTAATCAAATGTGAATAAATAAATAATATCTCTCAGTAGCAAAGTTGTTGAATATACATTTCATGCATTCGCGTTGTGAAAATTCTTTACAGTTTGTGAACAGTATCTAAATATATTTAATTAAGGCCCTTCATCACACCTACTACGTACAGTGCTAGCATGTTTAGAATTACACACAACTGTTTTAAAAGGAACTTTTCAGGTACTTTTCTTATTGTTAGATTGTTCTTTTATGTGTGGTATGACCCCTAGCCTTACAGACATATAGGATTATTTTGATGTCAGAAATTAGACAACTCTTCCCTGCAATGTTATATTAGCATAAAACTGTATTTTCTTTTAAGACTGAGAGACAAATATTTCAGCTTTAATACTATACTGCAGTAAATATCCTACAAAATATTCACTATGCAAGCTAAATTCATGTACTGCAAAAGAAATATTTCAGGATCTGAAAACTTGCTCCAGGGCATGGCTAGTGACAAACAATATTGCCTATCAAAAGATTACTGTTTCACAGTTATTACAGAAGCAATCATTTACAAATGCAAACAGATTACATCTGATCGCATTTCAAAGAACTTCCATATAAGGTCATTGTCCATTATTTATATCAATCATTGTATGGATGTAAAGCTTTGAATTAGAGGCACAAAGCTGTTAATACATAGCCTTTTATGGGATGGACTGTTTGTTTCTACATATTACAGTCTGCCAGGTGTAATTAATTAATCATATATGTCAAAGGAGATGTTTTAGATGTGTATTCTTCCTCAGTGGGGATAAAGAAAGTCAAATCCAAATTCATGAAGAGGCACCACACATGACAGGGGAAAGAGAAAGGCGACACTCAAAGCATTATGATTCCAGCAGCAAGATAGTACCTAGTCATTTATTCAGGTGGAGAAGGGACATCTTAGTTTCAATAGCTACCTATAATGTCCTGGAAATATTGGCTTTGTATAGAGTTAAGTCTCGTTCAATCACATTACAAATGTCACTTAGTGACCGCTCAAATCAGTATCATTCCAGACAAAAATGAAACTTCAGGGTGTTACTGCTCAGTGCAAGGAACCTAAACAAAAAGGTGCACTCCCTCCAAGCCCTCCTCACCCTGGAGAATACAGACATCTGTGTAGTTACCGAGACATGGTTTAAAGCTGCAGAGAGTACCCTGGCAATGTAAAGTTTCAGTGCCTTCCACACTTTTAGACCAGTAGCTGCACAGACAGAAATTAAAGGTGGAGGTGTCTCAATATACATCAATAACAAGCATACCTCTAGGTTGGTTAAATGGGATGACACGCTGGAGTTTCTCCATGTGCAGGTCACCATAGATAAAATCCTGTAACATATACTAGCAAGCTATAGGTCACCCTCTATGCCCCATGAAACTCATAGTACATACTTAAACCTACTGGAGGCACTCAACATCCAACCTAATACTTTACTCATGGGGGACTTTAATTACCCTTCTATAGAGTGGGAATCCTGCATGGCCCCAAATTTGTAGGCACAGAGATTCCCGGACTTTGTAAATGCAAAAGTCCTTATCCAGTTAGTGCATATTCCCATTAGAGGTTCCAACATACCCAACATCATATTCACAAATATGGAAGAATGTTGCATTACCCCAATGTCTCGTCCTCCTTGGTAAGGTCTGACCATAAAATTGTCTCCTTCGAAATCAAAATCAGCTTGATAACCCCAGTAAACCCAGTAACAGCTAGGAACTATTCCACGGCAAACTACCCTTTATTAAATGAGAGCTTGTTAAAATTCAATGCCCCCTCTAAACTCAGAATACAGCAGCCTATGCAAAATTGTTCACATGAACTCTGTACAACTTATGTCAATGGCTACATAGATGCTGTCCTACCTACCAGAAGTAAGTCTAAAACTAACTCTAAAAACAAATCATCCTAGTGGCATCCTAGATTAAACAGCTTATACAACAAAAGGAAAAAAATCATGGCTAAAATCAGGAAGTGTAACTCCCATAACGATAACTCCCTCATCAAGATAAACAGGCAGCTAAGAGGACTAATTAAGTCCAGTAAATGTAATTTTGAGGTCAAGACAGCCTCCCATACAAAAGATAACTGTAAGACCTTCTTCAGTTATGCCAGAAACCTCAAAAGCAGTGCACAGCACTGTGCTGAACTGGTGGTTAATGGTGCCATGCTGAACTGGTGGTTAATGGTGCCACACTGAACTGGTGGTTAATGGTGCCACATTTGCTGAGCTGGGTGATGTAATGAATCTGCTGGCTGACAAATTCACTTGCAGCTTTAGTCCTCATTCACCCCCAGCTACCTAATAAGAAATGCATTCAAACATCACCCCTCTAGGTATAAATAGACACCATGTCACGGCTGTACTCGCTAAGGCCAAGAACGCAGCCTCAGTGGGCCCAGATAATATACCGGGAGGCCTCCTGAATAGTCTAAAATATGACCTATCAGGGCCACTAGAGGTACTGTTTAACTATAGTCTTAAAACAGACTTTGTGCCACAAGAATGGAGAACTGCGACGGTCATTCCTCTTCATAAGGGTGGACCATCAACAGATCCCAGAAACTACAGACCCTTTAGTCTGATTAGTCTTATAGGCAAAGCCATGGCAAGAATTATCAAGCAAATGATCAACAAAGACACAGGAGACCTTCAGACAATGAATCCATCTCACTATGGCTTTGTCAAAGGCAGGTCATGCCTACTGAACCTGGTGGACTTTTTGAGAAGGTCACCAAGGCAGTGGATGAGGGTAAAACAGTGCATACTGCCTACCTTGACCTGTATATGGCATTTGAAATAATACCCCACTCAGGCATTGTTAACAAACTTATAGAAAGGTGTAAACCTCTATATAACATGCTGGATAGCCAGCAGCCTCACAGATAGGATGCAAGAACTTAGGATTGGTGACACCACCTCCTCAAAGAGGTCTATCATCAGTGAAGTCCCTCAAGGCACTGTGCTGCCCTTCTCCTGTTTAGCATCTACTTCTCAGAAGTCAAGGCCAATGTCAAAGGACTCTGGCTAACCAGGTTTGCAGATGACTGCAAACTGGAAGCAGTCATAGAATCCCCGAAGACACTAACATCTTGCAAGAGGGTCTAACACAGACAAATGGCTGCTGCCAAAACCATGGTTTAAAACTCAGTGCCAAGAAATGCATTGTAGTACCTTTTGGGAGTTGGCCACCCCTGGAAACTATGCTATCAATTAAACACCCCTAATAGTTGACCCAGTAGTCAGGGATCTAGGAACACACGCAGACAGTAACCTGTCCTTCGACCAACATGTATCCAAGGTAGTAAGAAAATGCTTCTGTGCTGCTCACCTTATAAGTAAGTGTATGGCATCTAGGTCCAGAGAAGTCTTTGTACCATTATACTTGGCCCTCATCAGACCAGTCATTGAGTATAAAACCCACTTCAGTATATACCTGATTAGACACATGCAGCAATTAAAATGTCTGCAAAGGCTCCTTACAAAAATAATACAGGCCATAAACACAATGTCCTATGCAGATCACTTCAAAGCCCTATCTCTATACTTGGTACCCTACAGACTACTGAAAGGTGATCTATGCCTGGTATACAAATATCCCTGGACCCTGCTCTGATGAATCTTTTGCACATCTGCAAGCAGTATCAGCACTAATAGATCTAGTAACCTAAATTTTGCTTGCAATGTAAATAGAACATGTTGGACAGACAGATATGAATCTCAGAGAATTCCCTTTCTCTGGAACAGGCTCCCCATCCATGCGAAACAAAGACCTTCCCTAATGCTAGTTAAGTGTAACTTGGACCATTGGATGGCAAATCAAAAACTCACCCCTGGTCTGGCACCTAAATCTCTGATGGACACAGGCAGTCCATAAATCATGTCATAACCAACAATCACCCCCATATAAACATCTAAAACATGTAACTTGTGGGACACATTTGGTTTGCATGGCTAGGCTTATAAAGGCCTTAGTGATCGTTAGTCTGCTATATACCTATGAACCTAGGAACATTATATAATGTAAAAATATAATTTTATATAAGAACCCATATGTTCTGCTTTGTCATTGTGTAATGAATTCAAGAATTTCAAAATTTGTTCTTAAGATAAATGTAAATTATGACAAAAGAGCCAGAACAAGTAGGGTGTATATGTTTCTCCATGGCACTTTAATGAAATTGTGACAATGCTAATTTCTAGCTCTCAGAATTTAAGTACATTTTTTTACAGGATGCTGACCACCCACTACATTTCTATATTTGCTGGGGGGGGGGGTTACTTCACTGTCACATTCCCTACATCTATATATAGGTTCATAGGTTCATAGGTTTATACTAGGCTATCTGCCCTAAGGCATTTATAAGCCTAGCCCAAATTTTTGTGGCTTACGCCACCCCTTATATGAAAAAATACTGTGCCCATTAGTTTGTTGTGCCTCTGTCCAGCAGTGACACAGAGATGATTCCCGGGGTAAACCTACGATCTCCCATCCACAGGTCAAGATTTCTCTTGAACAGAGCCAGTGAGGTGCTCTGCCTCACATGGACCGGGATTTTATTCCACAGCATAGGGAGTCTCTGAGTGATAAATCTATCCCTCCAGCACGTCCTATTTATATCCGTGCTAAGGTTTAAGTCGCTTGCTCTAGTGGTTTTGGTGGATTTGGATTTTTGAGGTGGAGCATGTCCATTAATTCGGGTTGGACATGGCCTTATATGTCAGGCACATGTCACCTCTGAGCAGACGGTATGCGACTGAATAGAGCTGGAGTTTCTTCAATCTGGCAGCATATGACAGATTTTGAGTCCCTTTATCCTTTTGGTGAGGAACTTTTGGGGTCTCTCCAATTGCTGCAGATGTCGGGTGAGATACATCCCGAATGGGGCATTGTACTCGATCATTGGTCTGATAAGTGAAGAGTACAGGGGAACAATGACCTCACTAGATCTGGATGTGAATCCCTTCATGATCAGGTGGGCAATGTACAAGGTCTTTCTAACCACTTTAGCAACGTGAGTGTCAAAAGAAAGGCCACTGTCAACCTGGGTCCCCAGGTCCCTGATAACCTCTTCTGTGCTTAGTGGATTGCCACCTATATGGTAGCTTGGGGTTACCTTGTTTTTCCCGAAGGGTATGACTATACATTTTTGGCGTTTAACTTCAGGCCATGGCTCTGGCACCAGCTATCTGTTTCCGTGAGTCCCTTCTGAAGGATATCCATGTCCAATGCACTTTCCACTATGGCACCCAGTTTGCAGTCATCTGCAAACTTTGTCAGCCAAAGTCCTCCCATGTTGGCCTGTACTTCTGAGAAGTAGATGCCGAACAATAGGGGGCCAAGGACCGAGCCCTGTGGGACACCACTTGTGACCGGCTTGGAGTCTGACATAGTGCCAGCAACTCTAACCCTGTGGGTTCTGTCCTTAAGCCAGTTTGCAACCCATCTTGTGACATATGGGTTTACATTTAAGCTGGTAAGTTTTTCTACAATACCCGAGTGGGGTATTGTGTTGAAAGCCTTTGCAAGGTCAAGGTAAGCTGTATGGACTGCCTTTCCCTCATCAATGGCCTTGGTGACTGTTTCGAAGAAGTCGACCAAGTTCAAAAGGCATGATCTTCCCTTGAAGCCAAACTGGGTCGGGTCCAATGTCTGCAAGTCCCCTATATCTTTGTTTATGAGCTCCATTATGATCCTCTCCATAGCTTTGCAGACTAGACTTGTTAAGCTTATGGGGCGGTAATTACCAGGGTCCGTAGAGGCACCGCCTTTGTGGAGTGGGACCACAGTTGCCGTACGCCACTCCTTGGGCACGTATCCTGTGGTAAGGCTGAGATTAAACAGCTGCCTTATGTGCGGGTTTAATTCCTCATTTAGCTCGTGTAGCACACAGCCGGGGACACCATCCAGTCCCATTGATGCTGTGTTTTTAGCTTTAGAGAGAGCAGCTTTCACCTGCGCATTTGAGATGTCTGGGAGGCTACACTCCGCTGGGATAGTTATCTCTCCTTTAGGGGAAATATATCATTTCCAGGGTCACTGCACCTCTGGGTTACAGCAAATCTGACAGCTATAAAACATCTGATTTTTGCAATTATGAAGACTTAAAATTTCTTAGTTTATAGCCCAGTGTTATTGCATCCTTGTCTTGTTGTGCTTCCATAAGGTGCGCCAAGAAAGCATTTTCCTTCTACTGTATTAGAATGCAAAAAGTTTAGTCTGAACTGATAGAAAGAGGACACAGTGCCTTAAGTTTTTAAATATACTGCTTATCTCCATTTTCCTCTCAGATAATCAGAATGAATCTAAATGAAAAATTGTTGGCACTTCAATATATATATATATATATATATATATATATATATATATATATATATATATATATATGTGTGTATACTAACAAATGAATGAATTGCCAGCACGTAAAAGCCTTTTTTTTTTTTTTGGAGAGCGTGCACCCATATAAAAGTGAGTACCCCTCAAATTAAAAGACATCTCTGCTCTGTGATTTAGAGGGATAAAGCCATGACTTCAGTCCAGATGACCCGAGTTCGAGTAGTGTCTCGGGCTCTGGAAGAGGTGGATTGGGGGGGGGTGGTGAGATTGAGCTGTTGATGCTGACTCACCTTTCCTAGTCAGAGGGAGTGGTAGTTCTGGTCAGCCATTTTCTACATGGAAGCTGAGGCTCACAAGCCAAGAACACAGATGCACCCAGGGGACACAGTTTGGTCCTGCCAAGCTGATGATGGTAGATACCTTCAGCAGGTGTGTGTAGGACATAAATGGGCTTCAGGAGAGCAGAAGTAGTGTCTTCTGTGGTGATGCAGCTGCTACATCAGCCTCCAGGAGGGGGAGAGGACCACAAACAGAAAATCACTACCTTGCCTGCATCATGAATGTTAGAGGCTACAGGTTGTAGGAACCCCCTGCTTTCTGCGAAGTAGGCTAGGTCTACTTTCATGGTCTCGGTCTGAGGGTTAAGACAAACTTGCTTGGTTGGTTGGGGGCAGAACACTCTTGGCTGTTTGACCACGGTTAAGACTGAATCTTATTTTGACCCCAGTCTGGGGGGGGGGGCTGGGTAGGTCAAATGCATCCAACCATAACAAGGAGGATCCACCTCCAGTGGTAAAGATGAGAAAGGTGAGGTGATGTGTGGGCAGAGGCACATAAAAGAAAAACTACAACATATCCTGTAGCACTGACAAAAACGTGGATTTTTGGCTCACAGTATGTTTAATAATTGTAACAGTATGACTGATATTTGACTGAAGCTGTATTTTGTATGGATAATTTTAGTGTTAAGAAATATTTGGACTTTGATATTATTGCAGAATGAACATTTCTAAGAGTCTGGCTGGCTTCCAGGTCCTGCTAGTGATTTTGGTGTGAACCTAATATGTGACATGGACGCTTCTCAGAAGAGTCCTTGAGGCTAAACTGCTTGTATACAAAATGCATGGCAGCGTTAGCTTGAGGACGCACCTGCTAGGTTACAAAATGAGCAAAGCACAAACGCAGCATTTACTCAAACATACACATACTGCTTTACAAAAGGACCTACTCTTCAAGAAAACATTTTCTTCAGGAGAACAAGCCCCCCCACACCTTCCGTACTTATATACAATAACTCCAAATTTGTTGTGATGAAAAGAAAGGGCAAAATGCAGTTTAAAATAGGTACTTCCATTTTATTTACTCTCTGTGACAATGTTATTCTAATGCATAGATTAATTTCAGGCAATTATAGGAACCAATACTCAGGCAAAAGATGTCTGAGGAAATACAACAAAGCAAAAGATGCAGGGGCAACAGAATTTGATGAGCTGTCTTATGAGAACTTAGGGGCAAACAGAAATAGCCGCATATTTATATTTACTATGAAAGATGAGTTAAGTTAGTGCTGTCTGAGACAGAAAGGCTGAGTGCTGAAAGGCAGCTGCATGCATTAGGAACTCTTAGGAACACTATCCTGACAGACTAACTATAAAAATATTAGTACATATGACCGTTTAAATCAACAGAAGCCTTTTCAGGTTCAGACATAACTATTCACCCTCCAAGATTTATGTGATCTTGAAGAGAAAACATTAATGTAGAAGAGAGTGTAGGGGGTGGGGTGATTGGCGGCTGGTTGAGGTAGTGGTGATGGGGGAGGTGGGCATCTGCAGTGTGGTAACTTAGCTTCACGAATGTCAGTACAGCTCTACTCCGTACAAAAGTGAATTCTAATTCCTTTTCCTTTTCTGGTTTGCTAGATACCAAGCTTTTCTGGTCATGCAGACAAGTAAGCTGTATTTCAAATTTTCTCTTTCAGAACTGCTCATTGAAACAGTGAAAATTTTACATTCAGACATCTGCTCTTTCTATCTTATGCTGCTGAAGAAATTGCGCAAATCATGCCAACTTTGCTGTTGTGGTTCCTTGTTGTGACAGGCACACGTGCAGCTGCTGTGGTTTTAAGGGTTGTGAGAGGGAATGCATTTATTTTATACTGCATGTGAGAACATTAGGGACCATGAATCACATTTTTTTTTTCGGGAAAGATACATTCACTGGGTGTTGTTTAAAATGCTAATACTGACTCGAATTAATTAGCAAAATGAAGTTTGTAGAAGGCAAAATTCTAGTATCATGGTATGCTTTCACTGTTCTGGGCTTAAATGTGACTGCTTCACTGAGTGAGTAACTGTTGCGGAACATTTTCTTTCCTTATCCCATTTAGAACGGCAATCTTCAGCAGCTAGGACTTCCTGAACCACATGACTTATTTGGTGTAACACAGTGACCCCTGGTGCACAATGCCTTTTGATCTGCAGGGGAACAGATCAAAGCTAACACACAAATGTGCCACTTTTGTATCCTTTATATAACACAGACTTATGCCACAGCATGGCTTTCAACAAGGTCATAAATCTACCTTATTACTTCAGGACTTTTAACTTGAGATTTTCCTCTGCATTGAGTGCTCCAGCAGTCCCTTGTACCTGACACAGACATGCTTTATATACGCAACCTTTAGATACAGCTTTAATGTTTTTTTTTTTTTTTTGGATAGATGAATTTTATGTTGTTAGTAAGAGCAAAGAGGTTTCCTTTGTCAGCATTTTCATGTCCAGCTGCAACAATTCTTAAATACTTAGAAACAGTTGTAGCTTTGTGGGCTGTTTTCAAGTCTGGACCAACAGACCGTGAAGGTGTTGGTCAAGTTAAACAATCCATCACTGATTTGCTTACAGTATTTTTTTTTTTGCTCAGGATAAACCGTTTCATTTGTTTAAGGTTACCTGTCTTACAGAGATAATGTGCAATAAACTCTGGTTAAAATCTAACCTGCACATTGTAGCAGTGGTTCCATTTAATACTGTATAAAAATCTGTAGGACACAGCTGAAAAGAAAACTCATAATTACCATGATCCTTTCTCCGGAAGGATCTTGAACAAAAGAAGCCCACAAGAGGGAAACTTAAATTATTCAAAGTCTTCACCAGAAACCCGATGACAGATTTAAAAATGGCAGGAAATAGATTTTAATTAGCAGTCGTAACATTTATTATTTTCTGGTATACTATATATAAGCCTAAATATTTCATGTGCGCTCAAAGTGGTGTGAAAATATATTTTTGTTTGCTATGCTTTAATAGACAGCATCACAGCTCATGCAGCTATAAATTATTTGTTGTAGACAGTGAATGGAGCATGAAGTCTAATTGTGACAAAGTTGCACACTAGTCATTGCATTAAAAACAAAAAAACAAAAAACATAATTGAGACTGTTGAGACAATGGCCAGGACTTGGATATATGCAGCACATCAGTGCTAGCTTTGCACAGTAAGAAGTCAAGTGGGCAGTTTTTCTGATCTAATGTGGAGTCAGAGTTTCAAAGATAACAGAATGCTACCCAACTGAACAGTGTAAGAAGGCTGATCAAATATGAGGCTATGCAGTGAAGCAAAGCGCAAGTGATAGGATACGGGGCGAAGGTCATGCACGTCAAAGTATGATAGCTGTACAATACCTGTAATATAAGTGCATGGTAATGCATGTGCTTCCTATACCCACTGTATATGATTATAGTATTTTAATGAAAAAAAAATGATTTAAGCTTAAACTGACAACAGGTAAAGGAACACCCGTGGTGGTGGTGCTGCGGTAGCGTTGTCACCTCACAGTAAGACGCTGTCCGGTTCGATTTTCAGCTAGAGTGTCTTCTGCGTGGAGACATGCGTGAATGGGCGTACCTTCGTTGAAGGTTGTGCATCAGGGCTGGTAACTCGGCACATAAAAATCAACTACCAATCATTAGCGGACCGGAGTTCTGCTGTGGCGACCCCTAACCGGGAAATGCCAAAAGACACAACAACAACCCAGTTTGGCTTTGTCAAGGGAAGATCATGCCTTTTGAACTTGGTTGACTTCTTCGAAACAGTCACCAAGGCCATTGATGAGGGAAAGGCAGTCCATACAGCCTACCTTGACCTTGCAAAGGCTTTCGACACAATACCCCACTCGGGTATTGTAGAAAAACTTACCAGCTTAAATGTAAACCCATATGTCACAAGATGGGTTGCAAACTGGCTTAAGGACAGAACCCACAGGGTCAGAGTTGCTGGCGCTGTGTCAGACTCCAAGCCGGTCACAAGTGGTGTCCCACAGGGCTCGGTCCTTGGCCCCCTATTGTTTGGCATCTACTTCTCAGAAGTACAGGCCAACATGGGAGGACTTTGGCTGACAAAGTTTGCAGGCGACTGCAAACTGGGCCATAGTGGAAAGTGCATCGGACACGGATATCCTTCAGAAGGGACTCACGGAAACAGATAGCTGGTGCCAGAGCCATGGCCTGAAGTTAAGCAAAATGTATAGTCATACCCTTGGGAAAAACAAGGTAACCCCAAGCTACCATATAGGTGGCAATCCACTAAGCACAGAAGAGGTTATCAGGGACCTGGGGACCCAGGTTGACAGTGGCCTTTCTTTTGACACTCACATTGCTAAAGTGGTTAGAAAGACCTTCTACATTGCCCACCTGATCATGAAGGATTCACATCCAGATCTAGTGAGGTCATTGTTCCCCTGTACTCTTCACTTATCAGACCAATGATGAGTACAATGCCCCATTCGGGATGTATCTCACCCGACATCTGCAGCAATTGGAGAGACCCCAAAAGTTCCTCACCAAAAGGATAAAGACTCCAAAATCTGTCATATGCTGCCAGATTGAAGAAACTCCAGCTCTATTCAGTCTGCTCAGAGGTGACATGTGCCTGACATACAAGGCCATGTCC
The DNA here is from genome assembly GCF_019279795.1 of Protopterus annectens. Classification (NCBI taxonomy): domain Eukaryota; kingdom Metazoa; phylum Chordata; order Ceratodontiformes; family Protopteridae; genus Protopterus; species Protopterus annectens. The sequence goes on from NC_056736.1 coordinate 403,976,467, forward strand.
AACCCGAATTAATGGACATGCTCCACCTCAAAAATCCAAATCCACCAAAACCACTAGAGCAAGCGACTTAAACGGATATAAATAGGACGTGCTGGAGGGATAGATTTATCACTCAGAGACTCCCTATGTTGTGGAATAAAATCCTGGTCCATGTGAGGCAGAGCACCTCGCTGACTCTGTTCAAGAGAAATCTAGACCTGTGGATGGGAGATCGTAGGTTTACCCCAGGAATCATCTCTGTGTCACTGCTGGACAGAGGCACAACAAACTAATGGGCACAGTATTTTTTCATATAACTAGGCTTATAAATGCCTTAGGGCAGATAGCCTAGTATAAACCTATGAACCTATGAACCTATAGGTAAAGGAACATGAGTAAAACACATGGAAAGAAACAGAAAAGAATTATTCTAATTTAGCTCAGTCACTGGCAATATGGTGGTAATACTGTGGTGGTGGTGCTGCAGTAGCATTGTCGCCTCACAGTTAGATGTTGCCCGTTCGATTCTCAGTTAGAGCGTCTTCTGTGTGGCGACATGCATGAATGGGCGTTCCTTCATTGAAGGTTGTGCATTAGGCCCGGCAAGCCAGCACTTCAAAATCTACTGCCAATCATTAGCGGACCGGAGTTCCGCTGTGGCAACCCCTAACCGGGAAAAGCCGAAAGAAACAAACAAACTGGCAATATACTGGTAATAGTCCTGTGTTGGTAATAACACATTTGACCATGGCTTGTAGGTATATGCAGCTACCTTATGTGTCAGCTTGTAATTGGAATGCAATGTTGAATGCAATGGTGGCACAAAGAGGACAGTATATTCAAAGGGTGGTGACACACATATAAGGTTTCTCAGAGCAATGATGTCCATTCTGCTATCCAAAGGATACCACTGGCTAAAACGTGTGTGGTATAGGGATATACAGAGTCTGTGGGGGTAAAGGTCAATTATCAGGCACAGCTGTTCAGACCACATGTGGCACTACTTTTATCTGTTACAATTATACTAGAATGTATGTGAATGTGCAGATTATGAAGAAAGCATAGATGCAACTATACAATCAAATGACATTACTAAATCACATAATACAAGTTTACGCAGTATAAATACAGAAAGGAGTTAATGGCACAGATGTCTAAGTAGAAAGTGGGGTGCTGGCTGATGTGTCACTGCCAATCATGTGTGGTGTTTTCTGTGCCCTATAGAGAGATGGTCAGATGGTCTGCATCTTGCTCAGCTGCCCCTCTCCATGGTTATATATTTACTGGCCAGTAAATTTAGGTCTCTGAGTAAGGCCATCAGTGATGCATTCCAGGATCAACTCTATGCATTCCAGATTTGCTAACAGCACCCACTCCACAATCACCTTGACTTTATTCTAATGCAAGGTCCACCTGACTGGAGCCTCCTCCAGATGATAACGCCTGGGAGTCAAGACTGTATGGTCAGGACCCTGTCTCCTCCTTTTGTCATAGGGTACAGTTCTACCATGTTTCAGAAGGATAAAAAGCTTGTTGCCTCAGCAGTGGAGGGAGCCACTCAATAAGAAGGCAGGCTATCTATAGACCCTGGAAACTACAGACCTATAAGTTTCACCAGCCTCATCTCATATGCAAAACCATGGAAAGAATTATCATAGAAATGTTTAATAATGACATAGGAAACCTCCAAGGGCCTGTAACTAACCAAATTTGTAGATTATTGCAAATTAGGAGCAGTCATAGTATACCCTACCATCACTAATGTTCTCCAGGGAGAGCTGACACAGACAAATAACTTGTAAGTGCCATGAACTCAAATTAAATGCCAAGAAATAAATAATAGTATCCTTTGGGAAGTCAGCCACCCCTGCTAACTATTATACTGACAACACACCTTTGAGAGTCGACCCAGTAGTCAGGGACTTGGGAACACATGTAGATAGTAATCTAGCCTTTCACCATCATGTGTCGATGGTACTGAGGAAATCATTCTATAAACAAGTATGGTATCTAGGCCCACAGAGGTTATTGTTCCACTATATTTGGCATTCATCAGACCTGCCATTGAGTCCTTTGGTATGTACCTAACCAGGCACATACAACAATTGGAATGCTCACAGAAATTCTTCACTAAAAGAATACAGGGCATAAATACCATGTCCCGTATAGACCACTTCAAAGACCTACCCATGTATTCTGTCTCCTACAGACTTTTGAGGGGAGATTTATGCCTGGCATACAAGGCATTAACAGAACCCACTCTGATGGACCTCCTGCATATCCACAAAGCAAACACACCAGAATTACCCATTCTAAAGACTTAAACCTTACCTGTGATATAAATAGGACCTGCTGGAGAGACAGGTATGTATAACAGAGGCTATCCCTACTTTGGAACAGGCTCTCCATCCATGTGAAGCAGAGTTCCTCCCTAACCCACTTCAAGTGGAACTCAAACTATTGGATGGGGAACAGGAAATTCATCCATGGTTTGGTACCTATGTCACTAATGGACACAGGCATCCTGTAAATAGTTCATTTCCCAGGCCCCTGGTTTCATCTTCCAAGGGTACCAGAACTTGTCAGAGATTTGAGATGCATGGCTAGGGTTGAAAAGGCCCCAGTGGTCATTAGCCTAGCACACACCTATGAACCTAAGAAGATGCATTTGGACTTTACTGCTGCAAGTAATGATAGTGCAGCACGAGAACAGTGATTACAGGTAATGAACACGCAAACTATGAACATTAGTACCAGGCAATGATGAGGCATGAGATGAGCAGCAATAAATGTTAATGATAGTGCAGAATAGAAACAGTAATACCAGATAATGATAAGGCTTGGTATAAATGGTAATAACCAACAGTGATAATGCAAGGTGCAAACAGTATTAACCAGTCACCAGTCAGGGAGCATCAGACCTACTTACTGCAATTGTGGGCATGAAGTGGCCACAGTAGGATACATGTGCTTTGTTACATGAATCCTCCCTGCCAGATATTAGCAGGAGTAAACAGCAAAGATATGCATGATATGAACAATAATAACAGAAATTTTATAATGGAAGATATGAACAGGAAAAGCAGGTAATTGTAATACTAGATATGAACAGTAATAATAGGTGCTGATAACAGAAGATATGAGCGATAAAAACAGGTAGTGATAATGCTGGAAATGAACAGTTATAACAGTTAACAACAATGTGTGATGTAAACAGTAATGGCATGTTGAATCACTAAGCATCCTTCCCTGCAGTGGTAATGACATGATCATAGCACACCATGCTGAACCACTAAGCATCCTTCCCTGCAGTGGGCACCATGGCGTTCTTCTCACACTGTATGTACTGCAAATATATCCTACAGTATCAGGCACGCAAATGTATTACCTCAAGGTAAAATACGAAATGCACGTTCTCTTAATAAACCTATTAATCCCGTAGGTAACATTGATGCGTCATGGATTTATCACCATGACTTGGCACACATCAGCAGCAAAGGACTCTCACATATGGACCTAGGTGATGATGTAATTGCTTGGGCTGGTATTTTGCCAGCGTATGGGACAGTAAAATCCATCTGGGAACTGAGAAAACTGTCAAAACTGTTAGAGACTCTGAGTAATGCGACATTTTCAGCACTAGAATTGGTGACGGATGAATTAACGGCGATGAGAACAGTAGTGTTGCAGAACCGTATGGTGCTCGATTTCACCCTAGTGGTGAAAGGAGGTACTTGCGCTCTCATACACGAGGAGTGCTGCTCGTTCATTCCTGATAACGAGCATGCGCTTCAGAGCCATCTAGAAATAATTCAACAAGTTTCTGAACTGACTAAACCTGGTCCAAACCCCTTGACTGACTTTTTCCAAAACCTGTTTGGAAACTGGGGTTCTGTGTTGATGAACATTTTAATTGCTGTATGTGTTGGTGCAATCATATTTTTGCTGCTTGGCTGCTGTTGCATACCATGTATCAAAATGATAATATCGAAGGTTATCTCTGCCAATGCTACAAAAGCATATTTCTCTGATTATGAGAAGGTATACAACGTATCTGGGATTGTGTAAAATAAACAGTATACAAAATGTTGTAAGGGGGGAAATGTGGAAAAATACTGAAGTCAACATATTTTGTATTCTGTATATAAAGGGTTAAGCAGAAAAATGTTCACTGCGTGCAAACTGAAATGCTCTGGAAAATGTTGATCACTGAGGAATGCAGAAGTTAATCTTAAACTGCTGATAAGAAAGTTAATGGTGCAAGAATAACTGTGGTACTGGCTGGTAAAAACAAGTAATCAAACTATCACTTCTAATGAATGTTCTCTGTGCTACATGTATATACATGCAGGAGGGTCTATATAAGGAGAACTCAAAGTACAAGAAGCCAGACTGCTGGCATACTACTATCATGTAGCAGGTCTCCATGCATGCAAAATAAAGCTGTTTTACTTGCTTACAAGAACTTGGTGTGATTCTTCCAGAATATGTTAGAAGAGTAAAATCTTTCGACACTATCCTTTGGATCCAATGTTAAACTGAGGTCCCATCTACCTGAGGAGTAGTGGAATTTGTACAGTACCATTGCTAAATCTCTGTTTGTCAGTATTAACATCACCTCAGGCCTCCCCTGAAAAGAGGTTACTATCCAAGAGGGAAGAACCTGGTCAGCAATGGATAGGTAGACAGACACATAGAAAAAAATATAATAAACAAAATGACTCAAATCATTTGCATTACTAGTTTACTCCTACAGAATTTACCTATAATTATATAATTAGTATTACTTGTACTGTAATCATGCAAATAACATATTCAGTATGCATTTATATGTTTCATGCATAAACTGATGCAAAGTTGCACTTATCATATTTATCAGATTGTCAAATGTTATAATACAACATTGTAAATGCATAATTTGTAATATGTTGTCACCTTGTGGCCTAGGCCATAGCTAAAAATAATACCTGGACCATTCCACTTTCCTCATTACAAATGTAAATAAGAAATTAAATAATCATATAAACATAGCATATTCACCTTTAAGCATACACACAGCTCTAGAAAAATACTATCATTCTACGTGTCTAACAATATATGGGGCATCTATACACCTTTCCAGGGCTATCAATCAAACGTCTTCAACTCAATCCTACTCCCCATTGGATTATAGGTTCATAGGTAAGCACTAGGCTATCTGCCACTGTAGGCCATTTTAACCCTAACCAATTTCTGTCAAAGGTGAGAATCAATCCACTAGATCAACAAAATAAACAGTGTCATCAATGTCCATACTCATCGGTAAAGTTGTGATGGAGGACAACAGTTGTGTTACTAATACCTATGTGCACAGTGCCCTCACCAGTCATGGAACACCATTCTTACTGGCTACAGGTAGGTGCATTCATCCCATACCAACATCTGCACATATGACCAAAGATTAACCTGGCCCTGTGGTTCTTAGAGTTAAAGCACTGACTACACCTCAGCTGACCTGTGTAGAAGAAGCAGCCCATGTGCTGGAGGACTGGGCAGGGGAAGATGAGAGTGAGTGGCTACACCAGCTTGTCCAACCAGGGGGAAAGAGGCAGATTGACTTGCTGCACTGGGAATGCCTGCAGGAGTGCAGGTGTATTGCCTGTAGCAAGCAGCCTGTCATGCCCATGTTGCAAAGCAGTATGCTGTTTGATCTGGAGGTTCCACATGCATGCATGTATGAATGCACCTCCATAAAGCAGATATGGTAGAGCTTGCATGCTGTTGAGGAGGTGGGTTTAGGACAATCTTCAGGATCTGTGGATCTGCAGAGTGTCTCACTCCCTGTCACCTGATTCTCACTTCCACTGGAGAGCAAATGGGTTGTTAGGTTTTTTCCCCAATGGAGGAACAATGGGTCATTTAAGTGCAGGAGGGGGAACCACTGGGCTGATCCTGACAAAAAAAGAGAAAACAGAACATACCATCTGCTACACTAATCTATCAAGAGTACTTCATATATTGATAATATGTAACCTAAGTAAACAAATGTGAATAGGACATTTAGTAGATAGACACACTTTTCTGCTCTCTGTTATAACCATGCACTCCCAATAGGGCCCCTATTAATTATTCAAACTTTTTAAAGTTCGAATGTCATATGGTCAACACCATATGATCGAACTTTTTAAAGTTCGAAGGTGAAAAGCAACAGCTCTGTAGGGCACGGAATGGGAAAATTTCCCTTTTCTGCACTGAAGTGCGATCTCTGGGTTGGTATATTTAAGTAGTGGGGGTGTGGGGAGTGCAGGGGGGCTTGCCTGCTCGGAGCGTTGAGGTAATTTAAAAAAAAAAAAATGTTATTATATTTTTGATGGTTCAAGCTTCGCTCATATGTTGTCGAACATATGAGGTTTGAAGTTTTGAAACTTCAAATATATAATATAGACTCTCCCAATAGCACATCTCCTCCTCCTTATTAAATTACATACATAGATACACTTCTCTACGCTTCTTGGTATGTCTCATTTTGGAAGTGCCATGAGAGTACCCTTCTTTTAGAGCAAATGTTATGAAATGTGTCCTCCATTGCAGTACTTTAATGAAATACAGGCCAAGCATGTGAATAAATGGCACCCAAATGAAAAATGAAACTGCCTGTTTTGGAACCCTTTGCCAAACAAAGTGTAAATTGCACTGCAAGGTTCATGGAAGAGAGAGAGAGAGACAGAGAGAGAGAGAGAGAGAGAGACAGAGCGATGCACAATTATAGACTGATGTCAGTACTGCTATGCCAGTTATTGTCCATGTGCAGTGCAAAGGACCAAGATGGATATGTGCTGTTCTGTAGCACCTAACCCATGAGGTCAGCTATTTAGGATCCTCAGAAATATTCAACTCAGATTAGCCTCATTAAGAATGGAAAAGAAAACATACACAAAAACAGTGCTCAACATCCCTGTTGGATTGCTTTTTGCACATTTATTTTGTGGCAAACGGAACACCACTTGGTTTTATCATACTCCACTATGCTATACTATTCACTATACTGTACTATGCTACACTGATGTTATCTGCTATTTTACTGTACTGGTAAGCCTGGTCTATTTAGGACTGTACAGTACAATTTCAGTAAGTAATGCTGTACTAACCTTTAGAATATTAGTGAGTACCATATTATTTATACTGCTGTTCATAATGTTACTTAACTATCAATCCCATGCTGTCTTTGTCCATTTATTCCCTTTATTATACACCTCCCAGTTAGAGTCTTTAAATTGGGAGATGTTATCTAGGTAGCCATAGGGGGCATTTTGTTGTATGACCTAATCCCATTACTTAGCAACAGTTGAAAAGAATGACCTCATTACTAACCCCCCCCCCCCAGACATGAGCAGTACTGCATATTCCCAACTCTAATGCTTGGTGTGCGCACTGTTGTTATAGTTCAGTGCTATTGTTGTGTCTAGTCTTGATACATAGACTTCTCTGGGTTTTAGTATAGCAGTGAGCCTGGTTGTCTCTCCCTCCAAAATCTGCAACCTGGGTTTGGCCCTCACTCCCAACTTTCCTAGTTAGCCTTTCCACTGCCTGTACCACTAACTGATCACAATTCATTTGGGTCACAGTGAGGGCTTTATTCCACTGCGCCAGTGAGCCAACAGCTCCTTACATTTTATCATCGTATGCCTTGATTAATGTCCCCTCTAAAGTCCTCCCTTTTGATTAATGACGCTTCTTATGCACTTAGGGATAGGGAGTTGAATGCATACATTTCATAAGGCCTCACTTCAAGACAGTGATACGTGAAGACGCTTTTTCTAAACTAGCAGCAACTACATGAACTCTTCTTTCATCAGAAATAAGATTTCTAACCACATCTGAGAGTTTTAAAAATCAGCTTAAAGAACCTCGTTAGAAGAATGTGCACATTCTTGCTTAGTAGATATGGGCTGACCTGCTATAATTCACCTCCTACTGAATGTACAAGCATTTATTTTTGATTGCACTTTGTTTACATTTATTGTTCACTATCTAATGCCCAGGGTATTAATTGAACATTGTATTAATTGTATATAAAGTTCTGTAAAATATAAATTTGTCTGATGCTCATTTAAAATGCTTTCATTCTGCAAAAATATATCTGTCTTTATGTTATGCAAACCCAGGTTGTGGCCAAAAAGGTCATTATGATCAATCTACCTACCCAGTTAATAAATTGCAAATAAATAAATAAACAGCTACTAAACTATATAGACTGGTATGCAGTTACTGTTCAGTAGTAGGATAAGAAGGAGCTGGATGGTTTAAGTCCATGTTGTAACACTGTTTCATATCACCTACTGAGGTATGCCTTATGTCTTCTATGTCTTGTGGGATGGACAATTGCAAATGGTGGGCAATGTCAGATACAGGAAAACGTTAGTGCTACAAAAAATAGAAAATATAGGGATCATGGTCATCTTTAGTGGACAACGGGGAGTTACCATCCAGGAATATCATGGCCACTTGTGGGGGATTGCAGCAGAAGGCCACTGCAGCTGGAAGCCATAGCAGCACTTTCTTGCAGTGTCAGTACCTAGTCAGTGACATGGTTGACCATGCATGTAAAAATGTATGGTACATCGCCACAGCACAGAATGCACAATTAGGACAGGTCAACTACTAGGCAACCCAGACCCCTTGAAGTCTTTCTGGTATTCCTTCATGGAGCTGATCTTTCAAAGACCATTCCTTCTGGTGGGTTCAATGTTTTCACAGAGGTAGACATGAAGTCCCAAGTCTCTCAGGATGGTCAACTCTAGTAGTATTTCACTTACCTAGTGTTTAAAGCCATATTACACTCAGTTAGATCCTATTTGTGTTTACTCATTGTGCACTCAATGTTTTCCTTTTAGGCAACTCAGGGTTGCAAGCCAGGCATGTGGGCATGCATCTAGCTAACACAGATACACATGGCTTTACAGCTCATATTCTTTCTGACCTTGCATTGCATGCAACTTTAGCAAAGCTTCACTTGAAGTGACAATGATGCCTTATCGCTTACTGTTAATGTTCTTACTCTTTCACAGGTAATGCTGCAGCTGAAGATGTTGGTGTTAAATCCACTGACCAAGAGTCAGTGTATATGGCTGTTGTGGATACCTTTAAGTTGTCTGATAATGTTGTCTTGGTGCCAGCCCTCAAGACAGTGGGCACACTGCAAACAAGCATATAAATGCAGCATGCTCATGCATGGTCACCTCAAGAGAGGACATAGATACTATGACAGAGATACCAGAGACATAGACTGATATATAATGAGGTTTTTCCAAGGAAGGCAAACCTGCAGTGGCTGCATCCCAACACCACTACGCCTCAGTATGAGAAAATATTAAATCAGATATGAGTACTGCATCAGATGTGGGTACACCTCCCATCCAACAGTGACCTTGAGCTGCTTACTATTCAGATCCACCTCCGTAACATATTTTCAGAAATACAGAAACACAGAGGCTATTGATCAGAATCCAGGGAGTAACATCTGTGACCAGCCTACTGCCATGGCTGCTATTGAGGAGTTGATAATCACAGTTTGCTTCATGTGCGAAAGTGTTCAACAGCTGTATCACGAGTGCAAGTACTTCATGATTTGCCTCTTACCTAGCTTAGCCTCTACTGGCTACTGCCTTAGAATGATGTCTCACACACACCAGATCTGCCAGACATAGCAGGACTACATGTGGCTAGGTAGCTTATAGACAGATATGGCACATGCCTCTGCAGCAGGTGAAGGAAGCCAAGGCACTCTGGCTGGACCTGAGGCTAAGAACACTGTTACCCATGGATGTGGCCAGCCTGGTGGCTCTACATCATCATCCTGTACAGCTATACCTCACCTCTGACATGGGATACCACGCAGTATGAAAACAGATGATTGTAAACTGCCCTGACTTTAGTGAAGGATCCCAAATTCAAGAACTTCTTGCCAGTGAAGTGATTCCACACTGCTGCATCTCACAGCAGATCTTTACTTGGAAGCCAATGTAAGGTCAGTGAGATGATTTTACACTGTAGATACTCACAGATGATCATTCCATTGAAGATAATGGGGGACATCTTGTGGAACATCCCACAGTATCACTCATGGCACATCCCATCACCTACTGCATGGTAAACTATATTGAACAGCCAGTGAATGACCCACATGTAATTGATGAGGTGTTGTCTCTCCAAACTTCTTGTGTGTGCCCTGTGCCATGTGTTATTTGCCATTATATGAACAGTTTCCTCTTACTTGTACAAAACACTACAGCTGTCCCATTGAAGATTGGACTCTATGTCACTGTATTATGATGTATGAAGCACAATATGAACAGACCATGTGCTGTATCATATAGGCTGTATTGCTTCCCTTATAAATTTCCAGTGTTGTGTTTATCCTTTTGTTTCTTGCAGTCATGCTATTTAAATTTAAAATACTGAATATATCACTTTGTTCTGTGCAGCTATGGTATGTTGACAAGATACATGTCTCCACACCACATATTGCAATTTTTGCCTGTAGTAAGATGTAGTGGTCTCTATTATCCATGTGGGGTAGCAGTGTCTATCTCCACAACCTGGACACTGTTGTCACTATCATCCACTGACAAAGGTAGCTCTGGTGATGGCAGCCGGGTGAGTATCTAGTTGCCCATCTATACCTGCAGCCTGGGTAGCCTGCTGTCAGACAATCGCTTTCTGCAGCATTGTGAACACAACAAAGGTATTCATCACCTTTACCATGTTCAGCCACTGCCATGCCAGCATTATACCAATGTTTGGCTAAGTGCCAGGATTGTCACACTAATGTTAATCAGCCATGGCTCAATTAGGTGTCCATCATCACCAGTGATACAGGAAATTTGAATTGGTAATTACAGCTCACATCATCGTTATAGTCTGCTTTGTGTATTACTTGATGATATACTTTGAACACTTCCTGAAAAGATGCCTCTGTCTGTGCAGGCTGTGTACAAGGACCCAATGACACAAGTATAACCATACCTCTCAACCTCTTAGAGCAAGAAATCTGGACAAAGCTTGTCATAATGAGGGGAGAAAGGCCTAAAAATAGGTACACATTTTAAGTATTGTTCTCACAAACTAAAGTTGTTAGAATAACAAGATTTGTGTTAGCATGCATTTTCTGAAATATATGAAGTCTGAAAATCAAATGCAGGTAATTATTTAATGCCATTAATCCTTAGATCATTCCAGTGGTTTGTCAGAAAAAACACAATTTTTACAAGGAACGAACCAAAAATATGAGGCAAAAATCTGGACATTCTGCAAAAATCTGTACAGTTGAGAGGTATGAGTATAACCAATGTTAGGAATCACAAAGGGATTCCCAGTGGGAGTGGGTGTGCAAGAAATCTGGGCAGAGCCTAAAGTAATGATGGGACAAAGCCTAAAAAATAGGGACAGATTTTAAATATTGCTTTCATAAACTTAGAAAGGTGCTAGAATAATGGGATTTGTGCTAACATGCATTTCCTGGATGATATGCGGTCTGAATCTCAAATGGATGTCATTATTTAGTGACTTCAGTCTTCAGTGATCTGACAGAAAACCACAGATTTTATGAGGAATAGACCAAAAATATGAGGCAAAAATCTGGACATTCTACAAAACTCTAGAGAGCTGAGAGGTATGGCATCATAGTATAGCTTCGAGCCCATTACTCTTCATATTGGTGATGAACTACATTAGCAAATGGGTCAGAAAGGACAGACCAACAAAGCTGCTTTATGCAGATGATGTGGCATTGCAAGCGTACTCTAAACAGAAACGTCAGCAAATGATAGGGGACTGGAATGGAAAACTAAAGGCACATGTGAAAAAAGTGAGTTCAGACAAGGTAGTTTTCATGGCATCAAATGAGGAAAATCAGAAGAACCTGAACGTTGAGATAGAAGGGAAAAGAGTAGAACAGGTTAACAGCTTGAAGTATTTGAAAGGCATGGTTAAGGAGTAGAAGCAGTACAAATATCTAAAAATGCATACGTTAAGTAGAGAAGAATTCTATCAAGAACAGAAGGGATGGTAAAAACATACCAAGTAGACTTTGATAATACAGTAAACAGTGAACATGGAATGGTTTGAAAAGCAGATAAACTTAATCTGCTGATGGTCTTAGGGGCTGTGTTTTATTATAGCTATCACCCTACATTATTAATACCAGTAAATGAGAATTATGTACAGGCTTCAAAAATGCCTAACTTGCAACTATCACAAATTAGAAACAAAATTAAGAATCCCATATATTTTAAATGGCAGTACATAGCTGTAGCAAACACAGTTTTGATTCATAGATTGTTACTAGGCTAACAACCTGGGGGTCCTTTCTAAATCTAGCCAAGTTATCCCAAAAGAATAATGATGTCCTGTATCCAAACAGGACATTAAGGGCCAGACATTTATAAGCTACCTCTCTCCATAAGGGACATAAGTGCCAGGCCCAGTGTAAATTTCCTATTTCCCATCTACTGGTCTAGGTTGTGTTTATATTGGGTAATAGACAAACTCAGCTTCACATGGATGGGAAGCCTGTTCCATAGGAAGGGCAGTATCTGGGACATGTATCTGTCCCTCCAGCATGTTCTCTTTAAGTCACAGACAAAATTCAGGTACTTAGACCTTGTATTTCTGGTACTCTTTCACTTATGAATATGTAGGCGATTCATAAGTGTGGGGTTTATGGATGCCTTGTAAGCCAGGCATAGATAACCCCACAGCAGTCAATAGGAGACTGAGCAGAGGGAAAGGACTTTAACGCACTCTGCATAAGGCGGGTTTGTTATGCCTTGTATTCTTTTTGTAAGGAACCTCTGTGATCACTCTGATTGCTGCATATGCCTGTCAGTTACATACCAAAGGGAGCATTGTACTCTATGATTGGTCTGATAAGGGCAGACTACAGTGGGATAATGTTCTCTTTGGACCTAGATGCCATGGCCTTACTTATAACCTGTGCAACATAAAAGGATTTCCTCACTAATGTGACCATGTGGTGGTTGAAGGTAAGGCTACTGTCTACCTGCGTACCCAGATCCCTGACCACTAGGTCGACTCTTAGGTGTATATTATCAACATGATAATTAGCCAGGATGGTTGACTTCCAAAAGTGTATAATTATGTATTTTTAGCATTGAGTTTAAGACCATGGCTTTAGCACCATTAATTAGTCAGAGATAGACCTTCTTGAAGAATGCTAGTGTCTGCAGGGGAGTTGATTATAACCCCCAGCTTGCAGTCATCCAAAAACTTAGTCAGCCATAAACCTTCAGCATTTGCTTCCATTTCAGAGAATCATATGCCAAAATGGAGGGGCCCAGTACCGAGCCATGGAGGACTCAACTAGTGCTAGTGATTGCCCTCTTGATGGAGGTGACCTCACCTTTTTTGACCTCCTGGGTCCTATCAGTGAGCCAGTTGGCTATCCAGTGGATGATAAAAAGGTTTATAAATAAATTAATAAGCTTGTATATAATGCCTGAGTGGGGAACACTATCAAAAGCCTTGGCCTGGTTGAGTAAGCTGTGTGCACATTCTTACCTTTTTTCAATGCTTTTTTGACCCTCTCAAAAAAGTCAACCAAATTTAATAGGCATGATCTTCCTTTAACAAAGCTGAACTGTGATGATTCCAGTGTTTGCAGGTTACCTATATCTTCATTTATCATGTTCATGATGATTCTTTCCATGGTCTTACATATGAGGCTGGTAACACTTATGGACCTCTAGTTACTAGGATCAGTGGCTAGACCTCTTTTGTGCAGGGAAATGACTGTAGCCCACCTCCATTCCTTGGGCACAAAACCTGACTGATGGCTCCAATTGAAAAGTGATTCAAGTGGACCGGAGAGGTTACGCTTTAGGCTATTTATTAAACATCACAGGATGTTATTGGAGCCCATCAATGCAGTGTTTTTGGCCTTGGAAAGTGCATTAATGAACTATTCCCTAGTAACAGTTAGGGGGATTGTGGTATGTGGAATTTACTTTGGACTGTTAGGGGGAGTGGGGGGAGAAATTTGAGCTGAACCTGTCAGCCAAAAGATTGGCAATGGCCTCAGGTTCACTGTGGGTGATGCCATTTAAGTTCTGTGCATTGCTGTGTAGCTCCCCCAAGGTTTTGAACATAGCTGTAGAAAGCTTTGTGGTTGTCCTTTGCCTTCAAATGTAGCCTTTAAAGTATTAATTAATCCTTTTAGATGCCTGTTTAGATTGGTCAGGGGGCTTTCATTATGTATGGCTTTGTTCTTCCTAATGTAAACCACCAATGACCAGCAAAAAACGATAGTGAACACGCAGTAATGAAGAAATAATGATTATTTATTTATAATTCCTTCAAATCCAGACCGGTTTCGACCATTCAGCCTTTATCAATGAATACAATAAAGTCTTTTTGAATGAAATGAAGCAGCCTACATTTATACTAGTCTCTGATTACCTGGAAGCAATATTACAGCACCACCCCGTGGCTGGAGTAACAAAATGCATGTTCCATTCTTGATTAAAGCATATGACCAGTGACATAAAAATGCCAGAGGTGTAGATATTAAGTCATATTTTTAAAGATAAAAATCAAAGCTCTGGAAGTAAGCCATTATATGACATACATATTACAAGGTAATAGACCAATACCATAGTCACTATTTGTGAATGCATATCATAGTGTAAAAAAGCAGAAAATATATACCACTAGTATATATATATTTTGAAGGGTGATAACCACAAGTTCAAAAGAACTGAATAATAATGAAGCAAGTACTGATCATATAATATATTACAAAATAAGGCAAAAAGAGTATAGTGGCCTCATTCTCAGCTATATTATAGATTATAATAAATTGAAATAATATGCTTGTAGATAATACAAGTTCAACACTGTAATTGTACAATACTCAATGTTTAACGCCAACATACCAGATACGAATACCAAACCATACATATGCATATTCGTATCCTGAACAATTTTTTATCATGCTTTATAGAGTATAATATGAGCGTTGGTAGGCCTAACCACCATTGAATGGTACTAATTCTTGATCTATATGAATGTTTGTTGTTGTAACCATGATTATGAAATCCTCCAGTGTTCAGTGAAACTCACAGATGGTAATTCAGACCTGGGGGGAATAAACATCCAAGGCTGTTTATCCAATATTGTTCCTTGTGGTTTAAAATGGTGTGCCAACCCTGTTGGTTGCTCCTATCTCCCTGAATTTTGTCAATGATCATGAACATAAACTGGGCATTGGGATGTTGTATCGTGCGTCTGTATAAAGCATTTGCTTCTTTTTTGTTCCTCATGTCACTACGATGTTCTGTCATCCTTATTCTAAGAGACCTAGAGATTTGACCAACATAAAAAGCTTTACACTGGCAGGTAGCTAAGTAAATAACCCATGTACTGCTGCAATTACCAAACACCCTGGTTTTAAATACCCGATTGGTGTTGGCACTGGTGAATTCTTTTAGTGTACTAACTTGTAAACAGGAGCAGCAGTGACCACATGGAAAAGTACCAATTAGTTTATCACCACTGATAGTGGTCTGATGATATATCGCACCCCCCCCCTTCTCTGTTTTTGTAATGTGAAAATAGCCCTCCCAAATTCTTGCCTCTTCTGTATGACATTTGACATTGAGGGCCTAGTATTGACCTTAAAGTGTCATTAGCCAAAAGAATTTTCCAGTTGCAATTAAGTATATCCCTAACAATAGGTTGGTTCCTGCCATATGTGGTGACAAATCTCAAGATAGAATCCTGATGAGCATGCTCTGATTTTTTGTATTGTAACAATGTTCTCCTGTCTATGGTTTTGCTCCATGAACTAGCTTGATATATATCTATGTCTCTATATCCTCTGTCCTGGAATCTATGGTATAAATCAAGTCTGGCATGTTCAAATTCATCATGAGATGAACAAATGCATCTGATACGCATAAATTGAGACTTAGGGATGTTGCGGATGGTGTGGTTCGGGTGCATACTGGAGGCGTGTAACAAGGTATTGTATTGAGGGTATTTTCTAAATGTTTTGGTACTTAGAGTATCATCTGCGTTACGGTAAACAGTAACATCCAAAAAATCTATGGTACTCCTGTTACATGTAACCGTAAACTCAATACCCCAAATGTTACCATTCAGGTACTCCATAAATTCCTTTAGATATGCTTCATCCGTCTTCCACACCATCCAGCAATCATCCAAATATCATCGCCATATATCGATTTCCACCATGTAAATATTGTGTAATTTGTCATATATCATACATTCTTCAAAATAGGCCATGAATAAGTCAGCATAAATGGGTGCAAAGGAAGCTCCCATTGCTGTCCTTTGTAGCTGCCAAAAGCATTCTCCATGGAAATAAAAGACATTTTTGTTTAATACATGTTCCGCCATGCAGACAAGTAAGGTGTTGAAGCCCGGAGGATATAAGTTTGTTCTCTCAAGCCAGTATTACAGGGATTGTAATCCCGCCCAGTGTGGAATACTTGTGTATAAAGATTTAACATCCAACGTGCACATTAGCCAGTCTGGTTCTAGCTGTGTATCCTCCAAAATTTGTAAAAAGTGTGTGGTGTCCTGTAGTCGGGCCCTAACTGATGTTAAAAGGGGTTTGAGATACTGTGTTAGAAATGCTGATAGTGGTTCCGTCAAGGACCCTATCCCTGATATAATGGGTCTACCTGGGGGTTTTGAAATGGACTTATGTATTTTTGGGAGAAGATACAAGATTTGTTTCTGTGGGTCTTTTACAGTAAGATGTTTAACAGTATTTTTTGTTATGATACCCTCATCCTCAGCTAGTTTCAGAAAAGAGTCTATTTCTTTTTTAAAAACCCCAGTCGGGCCAATGTACATTTGCATATAACATCTAGTATCAGCTAACTGTCTTTTCCCCTCATCAAGGTATTCCCCAATGTTCATAACCACCACGGCACCACCCTTGTCTGCAGGTAGAATGACAATATTTACATGGTGGAAATTGATATCTGGCGACAATATTTGGATGATTGCTGGATGGTGTGGAAGACGGATGAAGCATATCTAAAGGAATTTATGGAGTACCTGAATGGAAACATTTGGGGTATTGAGTTTACGGTTACATGTAACAGGAGTACCATAGATTTTTTTGGATGTTACTGTTTACCGTACCGCAGATGATACTCTAAGTACCAAAACATTTAGAAAATACCCTCAATACAATACCTTGTTACACGCCTCCAGTATGCACCCGAACTACACCATCCGCAACATCCCTAAGTCTCAATTTATGCGTATCAGACGCATTTGTTCATCTCATGATGAATTTGAACATGCCAGACTTGATTTATACCATAGATTTCAGGACAGAGGATATAGAGACATAGATATATATCAAGCTAGTTCATAGAGCAAAACCATAGACAGGAGAACATTGTTACAATACAAAAAATCAGAGCATGCTCATCAGGATTCTATCTTGAGATTTGTCACCACATATGGCAGGAACCAACCTATTGTTAGGGATATACTTAATTGCAACTGGAAAATTCTTTTGGTTAATGACACTTTAAGGTCAATACTAGGCCTTCAATGTCAAATGTCATACAGAAGAGGCAAGAATTTGGGAGGGCTATTTTCACATTACAAAAACAGAGAAGGGGGAGGTGCGATATATCATCAGACCACTATCAGTGGTGATAAACTAATTGGTACTTTTCCATGTGGTCACTGCTGCTCCTGTTTACAAGTTAGTACACTATAAGAATTCACCAGTGCCAACACCAATCGGGTATTTAAAACCAGGGTGTTTGGTAATTGCAGCAGTACATGGGTTATTTACTTAGCTACCTGCCAATGTAAAGCTTTTTATGTTGGTCAAACCTCTAGGTCTCTTAGAATAAGGATGACAGAACATCGTAGTGACATGAGGAACAAAAAAGAAACAAATGCTTTATACAGACACATGATACAACATCCCAATGCCCAGTTTATGTTCATGATCATTGACAAAATTCAGGAAGATAGGAACAACCGACAGGGTTGGCACACTGTTTTAAACCACAAGGAACAATATTGGATAACCAGCCTTGGATGTTTATTCCCCCCAGGTCTGAATTACCATCTGTGAGTTTCACTGAACACTGGAGGATTTCATAATCATGGTTACAACAACAAACATTCATATAGATCAAGAATTAGTACCATTCAATGGTGGTTAGGCCTACCAACGCTCATATTATACTCTATAAAGCCTGATAAAAAATTGTTCAGGATACGAATATGCCTATGCATGGTTTGGTATTCGGATGTGGTATGTTGGCATTAAACATTGAGTATTGTACAATTACAATGTTAAACTTGTCTTATCTACAAGCATATTATTTCAATTTATTATAATCTATAATATAGCCGAGAATGAGGCCACTATACTCTTTTTGCCTTATTTTGTAATATATTATATGATCAGTACTTGGTTCATTATTATTCAGTTCTTTTGAACTTGTGGTTATCACCCTTCAAAATATATATATACTAGTGGTATATATTTTCTGCTTTTTTACACTATGATATGCATTCACAAATAGTGACTATGGTATTGGTCTATTACCTTGTAATATGTATGTCATATAATGGCTTACTTCCAGAGCTTTGATTTTTATCTTTAAAAATATGACTTAATATCTACACCTCTGGCATTTTTATGTCACTGGTCATATGCTTTAATCAAGAATGGAACATGCACTTTGTTACTCCAGCCACTGGGTGGTGGTGTAATATTGCTTCCAGGTAATCAGAGACTAGTATAAATGCAGGCTGCTTCATTTCATTCAAAAAAACTTTATTGTATTCATTGATAAAGGCTGAATAGCCGAAACCGGTCTGGATTTGAAGGAATTATAAATAAATAATCATTATTTCTTCATTACTGCGTGTTCACTATCGTTTTTTGCTGGTCGTTGGTGGTTTACATTGTTGGCTTGACCCTGCATGCCATCCTTGCGGAGCGTATGGTTGTTTGCTTTGTTCTTCCTAAACTTGGCCAAGGTTTTTTTTTTTTTTTTTTGTCTAACCTTGATATCGTGATTTCACAAGGGTGGCTTGTCTTTTGTGTTTGCCTTATTCTTAATACGAATGGGCATAGTTCCTCTATACAGATATCAATATGGCTGTACAGAGATTTTGTAAATAGCTCAGCATATGGAATGATGCTTACTGGGTTTGGGGGTGCTTGGAATTAAACCAAGGTGTTGCTTAGTCGAGAAAGGTTAGCCTTGAAATAGTTCCTAAAGGTTTTTGGTTTTGCTGGATTCCCAGATTTAATTTTTATTTCAAGTTGTAATGCCTTATGGTCAGATCTGATGAGTGAAGACATTGCATTGGATGAGGAATATTGCCCCCTCCTCCTAATGTTTGTGAGTACAAGGCCAAGCATGTTTGTACCCCTAGGAGAAGAATAGACCAACTGTTCTACTGTTACAGGATGTTGGTAGCAACAAAGTTTAGAAATTGCTGGGCTTGTGCATTAGAAGTGGTATAGGATTCCCAGTCTATAGAGGAGTAATTAAGATCCCTCATGAATATCATATTGGGATGAAAGGTAAGGGACTCTAGTCCATTAAGATAGGTAGTATGAGTTTTCAGGAACATTGAGGGAGACCTATGGCGAGTTGCACATGTATGAGTTCCAGTGGGTCATACACCTTAACTGGTCTTGATATCAGGTTGGTTTTAATATAGACTGAGACATTTCCACCTTTATTTCAGTCCCTATGCAGTAGCTGGTCTAAAGGTGTGAAAGACATCATAACTTTGCATTGCTGGGGTACTCTTGGCAATTTTAAATCATGTCTCTCTTACTACACAGATGTATACACTCTCTGGGGAGAGTAAGGCTTGCAGGGAGTGGAGCTCCTTGCTAAAAATTCTAGCATTGTGCAGTACTGCTTTAAGATATTCCTTCACAGTTCCAGTTATGCCGGTAGGTTTATCAGCTAGGCATTGCCTAACAACGACACATTGGTCTTTGCCAATATCCAAAAGCCTAGAGGAGATAAGTGCAGACCATCCCTGGCCAAGCAGCATGGTCTGTCAAGGATGTCCTCCCAGACCGTCAAATGTTGTACCCCATTGGACTGACACCAGAAGCTAAGCCAATTGTTAAAATCAGTCATTTTCTGTTGGTAAAATGACATCATCATTGGAGAAGGTAGTATGGCTGCTGCTCAGTGCTAGGCTCATAAGAGCCTGATCATGTCTCACTTCATATAGTCAAGGGAGGTACGTCTCAGGTCACTAACACCTGGTTATTGATGAATTCTTGAGAACTGATGTTGTATCAGAGAAAGATGATTATGTTATGATGCTTCAGTAGCAAAATCCAGAGAATTCATTAGAATGAAATCAGAAGGTTATACTGAAATAACAAAGTGTGTTGAGTTGTTGACTTTTCCATGGTTGCACAACTATGGAGTTAGTATATAGTAGGTTATAAACTGCCATTTTTATTTATCACTTTTGTGATACCTTGAGTTTTTTTCTTTATTTCACTGGTATTTTTGTTTTGAAGTACTACTTTTTTATTTTTATATGTACATATCTATTTTTTAATTTATTTTGCATTTTATGTGGTTTTAAAAGGCTAAGATTCATTTTACTTCCATTACTCCATTTTAAATAGATTTTAACCTTGATTACAAATCATATTAATGGTATATTTAGTAACCAAGTTGTACCTTATATACATAATGACCTATTAGATGCTGACTACAGCAGGATTTGTCAGGTATGACTATACAACTTGTTCCATATTTACCCCATTTTGCTTCAGTTATCACTTTACATGTATGCCTTTCTTAGAAAAAATGGTTCAAGATTTCATTGTATATGCTCCTTGCCAAGTGGGCTATTCATAAAATGGTGACTACCTAAAATAATTTCTTGAAGACTATTTTTTCAGCCATATTCATACCTTTGTGTCATAACTTTATAATCTTGACCAAACAATTTCAGCTCACTGTCCTTAGTAACCATTTGAAATGTCAGTCCTGCTAGAGCTAGTACAGAAAAACAGATACTGAATTGCCAAAAAAATAGACTTATGTATACTAAGTTAAAGATTGACATTTCCTGAAATATATCCTTTTCTTTGAGGTATGGAGATTTCAGAGTTTGTATATATAAGTTTGAGGGTTGTGGGAGGTTTGCTGCCCTGCAAAAAATAAGTTTAAAGAAGAGCAGTGATGTTCAAGATTTGTTCTTCTCTTGAATTTCAGTCTTTTTTTCACGTATTGGCACTCAACATTTTGAGTGCTGACATTTCAGTAAAGATTCCACTGTGTGTATTACATAACAAGTAGTTTTTTTATCACTTCTGAATGTGTCAATAATTTTGTCTGACTTCTCGGCAATTGGTATTACACAATTTGTGAATTTTCAGTGGTGTCAGCAAAACTACATTTTCACTCTGACCTCTGGTTGTCTCTCTGCCATTATTAAATCAGCTGTAATTTGGTTAGAATACCATTCTGTTTGTAACAGAAAGGAAATGTTTTTCATCCGGTAAAGATAAGCAACACTGGTATCTATCAGGGAGGCTGTCACTTAGGTTAGCCATTGTAATATTTTCAACAACGGAAGTGTATGCAATTATGGTAATGGAATAGCACTTCTAGTAAATGGTGGTGGTATAGCACTTCTAGTAAAAAAAAAAAAAAAAAAAAAAAGCACCCACTGATGTCACTTAGTTTACCAAATCCAACAAAAAAGATGAGAAAGGCCCCAGGTGGGTCTTCACCTGTGTTACTCTCAGTGAACATACACACTTGCATTAAAGTGCTTACTATATTCCACCAGCTTCCTCAGTTTCCTCAATTCACACCTTTCAAAGTAAGTGTGCCTCACAGATATCCCAAATAATATAATAATCCTTGGTGACTTCAGTATTAATGTAGCTCTTTCAACATCTGCACCTCTGGACAGGATGCTTATATATATCAGGTTTTTGAACAAATAAACAACCAACCAGACTAAACCACATCACAGGCAACAATCCAATATTAGACATAATCCCAGCATAAAAATAGATACTTAAACATAAACATCCTTCCTAATCAGCTCAGTGACGACTGCTTAATTATCTCCACATGATCCTTCAGAACACAAAAAAGACTGCATCAGACTGTTACCTGTAGATGCATCTCGAAATCAAAGCAGGACTTACTAAATGGACATCTTCAGTCTATTGAGTGGACTACACTACATAATGATACTGATCCAAACAGTACATTAACCTACTTCATCTCAAAACTGGAGGCAGTACAGGACAGTGTCTTCCCAGCAATATAGAAAAGATTTAGAGGCCAGAAATCCTCCTTGCTAACAACAAAGTTAAAAATAAAATTTACTAAGGGTAAATTTTGGACACAGTGGATGTAAAACCTGTTAGACAACAACTAACACCATAGATTCCAAGAACACAGAAATACAACCAGAATTGCTACCAACACTGTCAAAACTACTTATCTCAGAAACAGATAATAAGCTGTACTAAACAATTCTAGAGAAAAATAAAACTAACAAAACTTGGCGATATAGCTGACATCATAAACTCATCAGCCACCTTTTCTTCTAAAACAATGAATTTTCAAAAAACTTTGGACATTTTCTTCTCATTGCAAACAAAAACATTGCCGACAAATTTCCTTCGCTTCTCACCCCTCTTGTGCTATATGTAAACAATGATAACACCTCTCATCTTTATGCTCTTGCAGCATATTACCCTACTTTCTAATTTTAAAGAAATGACAGTTATGGAAAAAATAAACAAATTGAATGCTTGCACAGATACTAATTTCTCCGAAATGTACCCTGTCTTCCTAAAAATGACTTCTTCCTCCATGTACCACTGACTCATTATTCAGTGTCTCTCTATCCTCTTGAAAATTTCCATGCAGATTCAAGCACTCCATCATCATCCCACTCTCAAAAGTCCCTACCCCAAAGTACTGTAAAGATTACAGACTTATTTCTAGTTTGTTCCCTTTAACAAATATAATAAAAAATCATAAACAATTGTGATATCCTATGAGATGAGCAGCATCGTTTCTAGAACTTCTACAACACCATTGCTGCTCTGTACGTTACAACTAACAGCATTTTTACAATTTGAATGATAGCCAAATTACAGGTTGCCTATTCATTGACATAACATCCTTTGAAATTATGAACTGCCATCTGCTACTTAACAAATTTACAAAGTTCAACTTAATAAACTTACAAAGTTCATCATTGGAAGTGTAATACTATACAATGGTTTAAACCATTGCTATCTAGAAGAGCAATTTCCATTTTGTACTCACAAGCTGTTAGTCTACCCACCTTGGAAACCTATCACTTAAAAATGGTCACATCTCTCAGAATGTTGCCCCCCCCAAAGCACTTAATAAATATAAGTAATATTTTCAGCTGTCCCCCCACAACTGTTAAAGATATTGTGTTAGATTAGCAATAGTGCACCTGTTGTTGGAGGCGTTCATTTTGACAGCTATAGACATAATATGACCCCCCCCCACAAAAAAAAAAAAAAAAAAGAAAAAAGCTATATTAATGTGACACTCAGAAAAAAATGTGCTCAGTAGAATACAAAGAGTATGCCTGGCCACACCCTTGATCTCAGTGTAATAATGTACATGTATAACCTGCCACTCATTGACTAACACTACAGCTGCTGAACTCCAACCTAAAACAAGGACTTATTTCTATAAATTATGTAACCTGACATGCAAAAGTAGATTTCTACTTAACCCAACCGAGTCAGTATCATGGTGATTGCCAATAAACAAAAACTAAAAGGTCTCCCCCCGATGGTACTAAAAATAACAAAGGTAATCCAATCCCAAATTTTACTGATCAAATATATCTTTGCATTGCTTTAGATCCCACCTTATCATTTGTTCATCCTATAGACAAGGTGTCAGCTGGACTCTCGTCCACCTCAGGTACACTATATGATTTCCAATATTTTGTACCCTTTGCATGTTGTACACTAAGAATAAACATGATCATTGTTAAACTGAATATGTTGTGCTATTATTAACAATTCATTCCAGCTCCAATACTCACAAAATACAGACAGCAGAAAATAAAATATGCAGATTTGTCTTACTTGCTAATGCCCACTCTCATCACTGTGGCCTTTTGAAGAGCTTCACCTGGTTGCATGTAAATAGCAGAGCAGCCATAATGTTTAGCACATTAGTCTTCAAGATCATCAAACAAGGTCAACGTCCTCTTCTTAAAACAAAATTCCACACAGATGAAATTTACTCCCTTAGAGATGACCATGATGAACAGTAAACATTTTTTTTATGGCACACAACAGTGATAGCATTTATAAATTCTGTAAATGATCTCATTTTTCTAGTTCTTTGTAGTAATTTTTCTGGCTATTGTCAATAAACTCCAGAGAAGTTGATAGTGAGATTTGGGTACACATATAAGAATGAGAGAATTAAACAACAACAGTTCAGTTAATATGAATTTATAAGACCACAGTGCTTGCAGAAAAAAATTGATCTCCGCTAGGTAAAAAACTGGTGTACACCTAGCAGTTACCATTTCTAATTGACAGAGAGCCTTACCACAGTGCTGTACCAGGAAGTGGTGCAACACCATAGTGGGTTATTTCAGTGGCCTACTACAAATGCTAATAAAGAATCCCAGAAAAGTGGTCTATGCTAATAAGCCATGTGCTCTACCCCCTCCTGACAATGCCTGTGATAAAGCATTTATATAGCAGAGTGATTCAGAGAATTGTTTGGCTGTGTAAGTTACCTCAGCTGGCCATGTTAATGAACATGGCCAAAAGTTCACATTCATCCATTGCTTCCAACAGGTGAGGTAACCTTGGACTTAAGTACCAGGGAGTTTAGTGCACAGGTAATGTTGAGGTGTGTATGTGTGTGCAGCTGCATGTGTAACTATATGTAAAGGTAAGAGTGGTGTAAGGTATGTGTGTGAGTGTGTGCGTATGTATGCCTGGGAAGTCACAGTAGGCGGGTTAGTCAGGGGATTGGATAGGTGTGTGTGTGTGTGTGTGTGTGTGTGTGTGTGTGTGTGTGTGTGTGTGTGTGTGTGTGTGTGTGTGTGTTTGTGCTCACATCTGTAAATATGCTTAATTAACATACACCTGTAGAATAAATTTTATGTATGTAAATAAAATATGTTGAAATGAGATAGCAGACTTACCTAGGACAGAGATTGCTAAACAATGTGTGAAATATACAGACCTTGTCATAAAGATAAAGGACATAGCTTAAAAAGCTGTATGTTTAATAATCTAACCAATCAATGGAATAATATTTGTTTTAAACACCTGCATTTTAAATCCTAGAGAAAATGGATAATCATGTCACACTGAAGTCGAGAAAGATATAGTATTATGTAACTTCTTTATATGACATATTACTGGATAGACAAAACGGATACTTTATTTAGATAAATACAGTATTCCATTGTATTAATGTTCCATTTTTATGAGTTTTTTTTTTTTTTGTTAAACCAAACAGTCAGAAGTATAGCTAGGGTGGGAAAAGTGGTAGCCAACCTGGCAGCAAGGTGTTAGAAGGTAAGAGTTCTGAATGTCAGTATAGAAATAAATTCAGATACTGCTATTGCAATCAGAAGTGAAATGCTTACTTCAGTACATTGTGTGTGGTCTTAAATGAAACAAGCTGATTGCTACATATATAACAAGCAGTTTGCTACAATTTTGTGAAGATTTTTTTATACTATTCATGCTCTTCATGAGGTTGGCACTAGGTCTGTGTGCTCCATGCTTCTCTGCTTGTCTCTTAAAGTTTGTATGATTCCATTCCATTTCTTCCATAAAACTGCTGATTTGTTTTTGTTTAAGAAAGGAAAGGGCACCTTCTAAGGAGTCGAAATTATCTGTTCCCTCTGAAAGGAAGATTCTTAACCTTACTGGAAATAAAATGTGGCATTTTTTAACACATTTTCTTAAAGACTACCAGTGGTAAGCACATATTCCTCTATTTTCCTATTACTTTCTGTATCAAATCTGTTGACAGAATTATTAGAATTTAAAAGGAGATTTGCCCAAGCCATTTTATTAGTAAGTTCTTTGTCCAGATGTGAGATGAATTTGACAATTACAGACCAGGGAGGAACTCCTACTTTAGCCTGAGGTTTTGTAAAAGATCTGTGAGCTCCTTCTGTGGCACAGGACAAACTGTTGGAATCCAGCTGGTAAGAAAATTGTTTTCTCCTTCCATTTTCACAGGCACATCGACAATTCTTAATGCTGTTGATGCTAGGAGCAAAATATTAATTTTTTTATTGGGAAATTTGCTACTTTCCCACAAGATTGGTGTTGTTGTTTGTGAAACATGGTTAAAGAACAATGACTGGAAACCAGTTCTGTCAGGGTATAAATGTTTTTACTGTAACAGATATTCTAACAAAAAATCAGGTGGAGGTGTTATGATAGGGATTAAAGATAGTTATGAGACCTGTGATTATTATATGTTCAATGTTAACACCAGTGCTATAGAATATGTAACTGTAAGAATTAAGACAACCCTGGAACATATAACAATTGTTGGAGTGTATAGGCCACCAAAGTCAAGTGCAGATGACCTAGAGCAATTCATACATTTCTTGCATAAAACACAGGAGGGAAGAATAATATTGATTCAACAACATTAGTAAATAAATTATTCACAACTTATATTCAGGAACAGCAATTGCTTCAGACTGTAAAACAAAACTACCAGGGCATGGAACATACTAGACATTGTTTGTGTTTCTAATGAGATAGCAGAGATACTGTTACTTCAAGTCAAGTTTTACCACCATTGATGTGCACTGATCATGTGGTTATAAAGGTTAATTTGTAGCTAGATAATTCTTCCAAGCTGAAATCTAAACCAATGCACAGAAGGTTAATTACAGATTATATGGAAGTAAAATAGTCACGCTGTAAAACTAACTTTAGTGAGGTGTTCAGTGGAAAAACTGCAGATGTAATGTGGAAAGTTTTGAAAGAGAAATTGTTTGAGTGCAAAAAATCAAAAAAATGTTTAACATCAGGCTCTAGGCAAACAACGTCAGGGGGATATATTTCCATAACAGCAAAATATCTGATTAAGGTGAGAGAAAAAAATATAAGAAATGGAAGAGAGGTTGAACTTCAACTTTGAAAACTGAAATAAACAAGCTGGACAAACAGATTAAGTAGTGCGAGACAAGATCAAGACAAATTTGAAGAAAATTTATATAAAGATATTGAGCATAATAGGAAACCTTTTTTAGGTACATAAAATTTGGAAGGAGCAAAGACATACAAAATGATAACCTGTGTGCAGATTCTAAAATTTATTCCCAGAATTGAACCTATGAATGCTAGGAGTTTAAATCTCAAAATGCACATACTCGAAACACTCATCAGTATGGAGAACATTGACATCTGTGCAGTAACTGAAATCTGGTTCAAGGCTCCAGAGTGCACCCCAGCACTACTGGGCTACAACTCGTACCACATTTTTCGGCCACAGAACACAGACCGAAATACAAAATCAGGGGGTGTATCCATATTCATCAAGGATACCTACACCTCCAGGTTAGTGGCGCAGTATAATACCTCTGAGATCATCTATGTGCAACTAACATCGGGCAAATCTGCAATGCAAATTGTGGCCTGCTACAGATCACCCTCCATGACCCAGGACCACCACTCCACCTTTCTGGAGACACTAGAAAACATGAAGTTCCTACCAAACACCTTGATATTGGGCGATTTCAATTACCCTACCATTAACTGGGAAAATGACTTGAGCACAAACTCCCACGCCCAGGGCTTCCTGGAATTCATCAATTCAAATGCCCTGGATCAGCTGGTAAACTCCCCTACAAAAAGTGATAACGTATACTGGCCCTGGTCATCACAAACATGGGCGACAGGTGTTCCACACCAGAGGTCAACCCATCACTAGTTAGATCAGACCATAAACTAATCACTCTGGATGTCCACACCCCACCACCACCTCCAACTAAGGAAACCACAGTAAAAAACTTTTGTAAAGCAAACTTCACCTTACTTAAGACAGAGGTGGTAAGATTCACAGCCCCCATGCTAAAGGATAACGCTGCCCAAGATGCAGAAACCTTTACAAATGCACTCTATGAGCACCTACAAGGATGCATGGAACGTGCCATCCCTAGCAAAACCAAGACTCACTCCTCTAAGGAAAGGAAACCAGTCTGGTGGACCCCTGCCATAAACAGGCTATACAATAGAAGGAGGAAACTAGTTCAGAAAAAAAGCAAATCCCAATAAGGAAAGACATCCCTGATCAGTATCAGTAAGAAACTAAGATCCTTCATAAAATCATCCAAGGCTAACTTTGAAAGAAAACTAGCCAAGGATTCAAAAGATAACCACAAAGCCTTCTTTAGCGATGTTAAGAATCTAAGTGGCAACTCACAGATATGCACTGAACTAGTGCAAAATAGCACAAAATATACTGACCCTACTGACATTGCCAACATCCTGGCAGATAGATTCAGTGCAAACTTCACCCCACTCTCACCCCCAAAAGGGCCCACAACAATACTGGAAAAGTGTAGTGTCCCAGAAATCACAGACACACAGGTGAAAATAGCCCTTTCAAAAGCCAAAAACACAGCGTCAATGGGGCCAGATGGTGTCCCAGGCTGCATCTTGCATGAACTTTAACCCCCCCACCTAAACACGCTGTTCAACCTCAGCCTCTCCACAGGCTACATGCCCATAAAATGGCACACAGCAACGGATATTCCACTCCACAAAGGAGGGGCCACAACTGACCTTGGTAACTATTGCCCCATAAGCCTGACTAGCCTGGTCTGCAAGGCTATGGAGTGCATCATCATGGAACTCATTAACAAAGACATTGAGACCCTCCAAATACTTGATCCGACCCAGTTCGGCTTTGTTAAGGGCAGATCATGCCTACTAAACCTGGTTGACTTCTTCGAGACAGTCACCAAGGCCATAAACAAGGGAAAGGTTGTTCACACAGCCTACCTTGACCTCGCCAAGGCTTTTGACACCATTCCCCACTCGGGTATTACAGAAAAACTCACCAGCCTGAACATAAACCCCTATATCATGAGATGGGTTGCCAACTGGCTTACAGACAGAACTCACAGAGTAAGAATAGCAGGCTCCAGGTCCGACTCTAAACCAGTCACAAGTGGTGTCCCGCAAGGCTTAGTCCTGGGACCCCTACTGTCTGGCATATACTTCTCAGAAGTACAGGCAAACACAGGAGGACTATGGTTAACCAGGTTCGCAGATGACTGCAAACTGGGAGCCATAATTGACTCTCCTGCTGACATGGCCATCCTCCAAAAGGGCCTTACTGAGACGGACACCTGGTGTCAAAGTCATGGCCTCAAGCTAAATGCCAATAAATGAATAGTCATCCCGTTTGGGAAAAACAAAACACCCACGAATTACCACATAGGTGGCAGCCCCTTCAATACAGAAGAGGTAATAAGAGATCTGGGGTCCCAGGTAGATAGTAATCTCTCCTTTGACAATCATATTGCCAAAGTAGTTAGGAAATCCATCTATGTGGCCCATCTAATTACTAAAGGGTTTGTATCTAGAAATAAAGAGGTTATAGTGCCCCTCTACTCATCACTCATCAAACCCATCATAGAGTAGAATGCCCCATTTGGGATGTTCCTCACAAGACACTTCCAACAGCTGGAGAGAACACAAAAGTACCTCACCAAGAGGATTACTGGCCTCAAACATATGTCCTATGCAGCCTGACTGAAAGAACTCCTGCTGTACTCAGTGGCATATCGCTTACTCAGAGAGGATCTCTGCCTGACTTACAAAGCCATGTCCAACTCAGAATTGATGGACATGCTCCACCTAAAGAAATCCAAATCACTGCGAGCCAAGAGCTCTAGTGAGCTAAACCTCACCACAAAAATAAATAGAACATGCTGGAGGGATAGATTCCTGTCACAGAGACTCCCCATGCTTTGGAACAAAATTCCAAACTACATTAGGCAGAGCCCCTCACTAACACTCTTTCAAGAGAAACCTTGACGAGTGGATGGGTAACAGAAAATACATTCCTGGGATTACTTCATTGGCTCTGCTTGACAGAGAATCAGTTAATTAATCAATGGGGTGGTGAAAGCCGACACACTCTGGTTAGGCTTATAAATGCCCTCGGGCAGATAGCCTAGTAACTACCTATGACACAACAGATTATAGATATATTTACAAAATCTTATGCAAAATAGTTTGGCTCCACAAAAGGGGTGATAAGTTGTCCTAGTGATATCCAAGTAACCTCAGATACTGGAATCAAATTAGATTATATTGAAAAACAACTGCACAAACTGGATCCAAACAAATCACAGGGAGGAAATGGAATGAGTAACAATGGCCTGAGAACACTTCAGCAAGAACTTACAATACCATTATATCTATTATTCACTATGTCATATAAATATGGGGTGATTCCTCAAGATTGGAGACATGCACTTATTACACCTGTCTTTAAGGGAAAGGGAAGTAGGACATACCCAGAATCGTATAGACCCTTAAGTCTACTTTCATGTTGTGGAAAAGGTAATATTGGATAAGTTATTGTCAGAGTTGGAAAGGTTGGGACTTGAAATCATATATCAGCATGCATATGTTGAAAATAGATCTATTAACACCTGTAACATGATGTTCTATAACAATATAACAACAGCTATGAATGAAAAATTGTGCTGTGATGTAATTTATATAGATTTAACTTCAGCATTTGACAGGGTCATACACAAAACACTGAACGATAAATTAGATCAACTAGATATCAATGTACTCTTGGTAAGATGGAGAGCTGCATGGCTTACAAATAGGACATGGCAAGTATCACACACCAACTGGACAGGTGAAATCCTTGGTTACAGTCAGGGTGTCCCACAGGGCTCTATCCTAGGCCTTTAATTGTTTAGATTGTATCTTTCAGAACTAACTTTTTCATTTGAGGTGTTCTACAGTCTATATGCAGTTGACAATGATAATGGGTAAACTGATTACATGTATTACATGTATTACTTATAAGGCATGTCTACAAAATAGCTTGACCAAATTGACCACTGGAGCACAGGAGAATAATATGCTGAAAAATACATCAACAACTAAGCATATGAGATTTGAGCGACATAAATTGAAAGGTGAATATTTAATACAGCACACAGTGATTGAAACTGTAGACTCATTTAAGGATCTGGGTATATGGGTAGATCCATCTATGAGTTTTTCTAATCATATCAACCAATTGGTTAATAATAGTTATAGAATTATAGGTTGTATAAAAAGATTTATAAAGTCTAGGAAATCAAAAAAATTATGAAGTTATTGTTTATTAGTTACATTAGACCCAAACTTGAGTATGCAATAACAAAATGGAAAACCTATAAGAAAACAAGTGTGAGTAAACTGAAAAGAGTACAGCAGAAATATACGCAGGGCATCCATGGGTGTGAAAATTTAAGTTGTTATGAAAGACTAAAATATTTGAACTTGTACAGTGTCTCTTACAGACATCTAAAAGGAGATGTTATTCAGATATATAGGGGATTTAGAGACAACTACCTCTAGGAATGTTTGGGGTTGTCAAAAAGTAGTATAGAATCATCAGATAACCCATGTAGAAGATTCTATAGGAATGAGAAGTGTACTAATTGGTTCTCTGACAGAATAGTTGATGCTTGGAACAGACTACCAAATTACATTAAAGCAAGTACTAGTTTAGGTATTTTTAAGAACAGCCTGGACACTTATTATGGGAACAAGTGTTTTGGTATATTGGCAAGCTAGAAGAGCATTAATGCCCGTGCTTAAAATATTTGTATGCATGTAGATTATTTCTTCTTTCATGATTTTCCTGGTCATTCACCTTATCCAGTAGA
Organism: Protopterus annectens; assembly: GCF_019279795.1. Classification (NCBI taxonomy): domain Eukaryota; kingdom Metazoa; phylum Chordata; order Ceratodontiformes; family Protopteridae; genus Protopterus; species Protopterus annectens. The sequence goes on from NC_056736.1 coordinate 404,008,438, forward strand.
CAGTTATTTCATTTTAGCAAAAATTTAGTGTACTTCTTGTTCACCCAGTCTTCCTGTGATATAATTTAAACTTGTTTCTATGATATCCATTTCAGCATTCAGCATTGTTGGATTACGGCTTTCAGAAGATCCGACTGTTTGCTGCCGTTCTCTTGTACATATGCTACCTTTTTATCCATAATGTCATCTTTTTAAGGATAATTCCTGTATGGGTGATAATATTGTTTGGAAATCCTGCTTAGTAGTTTTGGAAATTGACATCATTCATGTTGTCTGTTGGTGTATTTGTTGGCAGGATTTTTATTTTGAATTATTAATTTTTGAATAATATAATTTGATCCTGAGACAGAATGCACCTTTTCATTCACTTCTAGTACTGACTGCATCAAACTTGATAATAAAATTCTGTTAAAACATTCTACTAGTTCAGAGCAACTAAAATCTGCTGCACTGAAGCTACCATAATGGCTAAACACCCCAATATATTGGGTCCATGATAAGTTTTGTTATTGTAGTTCTTGAATACCTACAGATGCAAAATTGATGCCAGCAAGGCGATCTTCGCATTGCACATTCCATTATTTCACAAGAAGCAAGCAATTAATGCACACTCAGATAAATTACTGCTTGCTGATGTCTTGCCATGATTTTGTATTTTGGCACAAACCAAGCTTACCTGCATGCCAAAGTGTTGCTGTCTTACTCTGTGACCAAAGTTTCTACCTACTTTAATTTATCAAACTTTATTTTACTTTTTTATGTAGTTATTTTAAGTTATTCCCATAAAGATTTTTTAGAGGAATAATATGACATTATATATGCACCTTCATGATTTAAACCTGCCTTTTGCATTGTATAGTTTATTTATTTATTTTTGCAGGAGCCTTTTTCATTCTCGGACTCTTTCTCTTTATTTCATTTTGATGTCCTTTTACAGATGTCACAGTTTCAGGGCTTTACCTGTCTTCATCTCTTTAGTGCTTGCTTGGCGATTGTTAGCTTACTTCTTAGCCCCTATTTATCCTGCTCATGTTGTTTCTAAAATTGTTTTTGTTGTGTGTTTATTCAGTGCACAGCATTACATTTTAAACAGACAGGCATTTTATATCCAGTTAAAATCTTTTACATCTATGACACCCTTTTCTTTTCACAAGTCCAAGCTGGTGTGTCTCAAAGCTTTGCTTAATGACCTGTTTCCATCTATTTCTTGTCTAATGAAAACCTTTAATAGCCAGTGTGGTATCCTTTCTAATACACACTAAGCCTTCTGTCACTTATATTTAAAAACAAGTCTTCACTAGTATTTTGCAAAGTAGAATAAAAGCTGTATGGCCTTCGATAGTTAACAGGGGCTGTGCTATTTCTGATTCCTCACTCATTTACACAACATCTTTGTTACTGCCTGCCTACAAAGTAACTGGAAGTGCTAATTTGTTATCATGTCTTGTTGCTCACAATTACTAGTTTTCATCAATGGTCAGTAGGTGGCATAAAACAAGCCTAGTCCTGGCTGTGATTGTACAGATCAACACGGTCAGTTTTCTTCCGGTCGGAAGTGCGGCACACAATGGAGATTATAAGAACAGAAAGAAATTAATAATAAAAACAAACAGTACAATAAATGAAAGTGATAGTAAGAAATGACTTTTTTCTGTAGAATTTCAAATGAAGTGACTGAATATTTAAATGCAATTTATCGGCAGCCTTGAGAAACATAGTGTCTTGACATAGTTTACTCTATATTTCTCTTCCTATGTCTTTGTCATTCTTATTTATTTAATGTTAATAACTACATCTCTTGTCTGCTACTACAGTCATAGTTCTTTTAATGATATCCTAGTATGCTATAATGAAAATTATTATATTACCGACGGCATTTTGATATTATGCATGCAGAAGTAGTCATTAATAGGTTCAGTAAATTAAACTTTTTTTTTGACATGGTATTTTAACTATGGGGGGTTGTAAAAACTGTACTTTTTTCTGAACAGTATAGATGACAGAAATGTAAGTGCAAAATAAAGGAATGAATGGATTTTATCCCAACCATATGTAAACTACAGCTCTCTTGGAAGAAGATTACAGTTTGAGTAAATGTGAAATATGTATTACTATGCATTTTGTGTGAATTGCATTCTAGAGACTATATTATTGCAAATTAATTTAATGCTTTGTAACAGCAATGTTAGCAGTGCAACAGGTAGCACACTCTCCTTTGATACAGAATGCTGTGGGTTCTAGTCCCACAACAGATAGATCAGTTGCTGATATTGTAGTGTAGTATCAGATGGTGCTGGTCTTCCGATGAGATGTTAAACTGTGGTCCATTCTGCCTGAGTTGGTGGTAGCTAGGTGGATGTAAAAGAGCCCATGGCAGCTATTAAAAAGAATAGGTGAAGTTCCCTGATGTCCTGTACAAATACCACCAATCTAGTGGGACTGATAGAGTTGACAAAGGGTAAATAAACAGTAATGTACATTTTTAGCTTGCATCTTTCTAGTCATATCCATTTGATGCAAGTATTAGCTTTAGTTACAACATAACTTTATAGGAGATATAGGAAGCTTTAATTTCATCTTTAGTTTAATGGTTCCTACTTAAAAGGCTACATGATATATAGTGTAGGCTGCCTGCAATGGACAAGCAATAAGAGTTTGAATTCAAGGTGCAGTAGAAATCAACAGTCTGCAGCAGCAAATTTAACATCTTTTTCTTTGGTGGGTAAACAAACTGCTTTTCCATAAGTCATTTGGGGGCTGGCACACCTGCCCCCCCCCCACTAGTTATCATAAAAATCACCAAGACTTCTGCACACCTTAGGAAAAGTTAATGTTGCTATGCAGCAGACTTATTTAAAAAGACTGCATTTTTCATTCAGTGACAGTTGGAAAACTTGCATACACTATATAATATGTCTACCGATCTATCCGCAACCCCTTTTTCCCATTTTTCCATATGGGGTCGAGGTGTCACTTCAAGAGTGACAATCATCTATAATAAGACAAAATTCATAAGAAGGCATAGAAATGCACTTGCAATACTTTAATGATTTAATGACATAAAATAAAATGATAAATCAAAATAATGCATTTTTTTAAAGATTTTGTTGACTGCATTGGTTTACTAGGCAGAAGAAAACCTGTTTTCAGGCCTTAACCTTGAATGCTACAAGACAAAAATAACTCCAAGTGAAAAAATACAGGCAAACAAAATGATGAAGAAATATATAGACAGTGCAGAGAATAAAGAATGGGGTGTTTGTACAGTGCAACAGGAATAAATAACTGGTATATAATTATGAGCAATATTCTGAAAGGCATAAAGAAGTACATACAGAAATAAAATTTAAACAACAACTTTGAGTGCTGATGATATGAGCTCACCCAGGCCATTCATGGTGATGGTTGCTGATGATATGAGTTCACCCTGGTCATTCATCATGATGGTTGCTGATGATATGAGCTCACCCAGGCCATTCATGGTGATGGTTGCTGATGATATGAGTTTGCCCTGGTCATTCATCGTGATGGTTGTTGATGATATGAGCTCACCCAGGCCATTCATGGTGATGGTTGCTGATGATATGAGTTCACCCTGGTCATTCATCGTGATGGTGCTGATGACATGAGTTCACCCATGCCATTCATGGTGATGGTTGCTGATGATATGAGTTCACCCGGGCCATTTGTGGTGATGGTCACTGATGATAATGCCCTTGCAGAGTACCTGCCTGGTGTGCTAAGCAGAACAAGATTATGCTTGACATGTTTGGGAGCAGCTGCTGGGCTCCTATCAAAGTCCATTTCTTAAGTTGGTTGTAGAGTATGACCTCACAGAGCTGTTTAATGAGGCTGCTGGTGTTCCTAGGACTGGAGAGCAGCACAGACACCAGTATGATGAGCTACGGTGTCCTAGTATGATGAGCTATGGTGTCCTAGTATGATGAGCTATGGTGTCAACACTCTGAAGATTAACAGAAGTGGGAAGTGAAAGTTAGTCAACTAAAGAACAGATGGCAAAATAATGAAGTCAGGTAGCTACTGTTTTCCAAAGTGCACTTTTAATCTTTTTTTTTTCTATTATTCAGAGTTGTGTTCCGAATAAAGACTAAAGATACCACGACATAACAGATGGACTGCTGTGGGGGACTGAATCTGTACTGATCCTATTGCTTGTCAAACTACCTTAGTGGTGCTGCTTATTGAGGGATATTGCATAGCTGTTCAGTTGCGAGACTGTCAGCACCATGTAAGGCTTCTGCTATCCTGTACATATATGTGGGATTATAACTCAGATGTGAAGCTGTGGGCACATTTCTATGCATCTGCAATCATGTATGCACCTGTGGGATTGTAGCTTAGCACTGAAGCTGAGGACACATTTCCACTGTTTACTATGGTAGAGTCAAAGTGGGTTAGGTCGAACCCACTTCAGTCGTAGTCTGGAGGCCGAACGGCAACAATGTCAAACCCGACATTGTCGAAGTACGAATCCCGCCCCTATCTCGACCCATATTAAAGCCCGTTTTGAGGTCGTAGTTGAGTCGCATTTTGACAATGTCAGAATGCAACATTGTTGAAGTCCAAACAGAGGGGGGCATGGCTAGCATGGTCATGGTGTAGCAGCAGATTTCACAAGCTCTACTAAGGAAAATATATCTTCACTGGAATTTTGTTTCATATCAAGAAAAAGTGGATTTATTTTTGCAGAATATGATAGTATTCAACATTCTCTTCAGGAATATCTACTTATAAATCAAAATTGGTTATAATTTCCAGTTAAAACCTTCATCTGAACAAATACTTCACTTCTGGGAGATTTTCAACATCAGTTATACTAAGGCAAACAACCAGGACTCCAGTATAAGAAAGGAACCACAGACTTTAATAACAACTATTCAAAACCTCACAACTAAGATTGATATAATTGACTGTAAAATAGACAACTTTAAAGAAAAAGCTACCAAGCAGATGGATATGCTTCATGAGGATCTAAAACAGCAAAACATTCAAATTACTAGTATTGAGGAATCATTAACAGACTTTGATGGAAGACTGCTAGAAAATGAAAACAACATAGAATTTTTGCTTAAACAAAATACTTCATTACAACATAAACTGGATGACCTAGAGAATAGATCACGCCGGAATAATATAAGGATTTTTGGTCTTCAGGAAAATATAGAAGGAAATAATATGTCAAGTTTCCTTAACTCATGGCTGCCAAAATTTCTAGATTTACCAGAGGATTTATCTTTCGGTATAGAGAGAGCACATCAGTCTCTCACATCAGGAAACAGTACCAACAGGAAACAACCTAGATCTGTCATAATAAAATTCCTATCATCTTCAGATAAAGACTTAATTCTAAAAACAGCCTGGTCAAAATCACCTTTAAAATACAATGACTATTATTCGCTTTGATAATGACTATTCAACAATGGTAATTACCAAAAGAAAGTTTTTTTTTTTACCTCTAATTAAAGAACTGAAAAAGGTACAGATGAAGACTCACCTCTTGTTTCCAGCAAGGCTGAAGATTTTTCTTCCTGATTGACCTTCACTGTTTGAGGATCTTGTTTCTGCTGTGGCATATGTTAAAAACCACAAATTACTGGAAAAAATAGAAGAGATGGAGTGGGCTAACCCCTCTCTTAAAAGAATGACTCCTAAAACTACATGGAAATCTACTGAAAAACAAAAGAGACTAAAGAATAAATGAGAAATTCAGACTATTTATAAAACAAACTATTATTGTGGACTATGCTTTTATTAACAAGTCTGTTTTTGATACGTTATAAATACAACGTAAGATCTACACTGCTTTTCATATATTGCATATATATATATATATAATGTTTCATTCATAACTTAATTTGATGTAATATAACATACTTAATCTACCATCAATATATTTATAATTAACACTTTAAGTATTCATTTTATATAAGTAAGCATATCATATAAAAATGCATTACTTCAGTATCTGCTTCATGGTATAGAATACTACTTAGCTGTATATTACACTTTAACTTCACACAGCTATAATATATACAGTTATAAATATTTAATATTCTATGTAAGATAAAATGAAGGGATACATTGGAAAATATAAGGTAAAGAAAAATGAAGGGGGGGAAGAAAAAAATTATTATTATTATTTTTTATATATACATATAATTTCCTGTATAGATAGCATATTATACATAAGTCTCTCTAAACTCAAAGTAATAACAATGCATAACATATTCAAAGCCTTCTTCTCTCTTCTAATTGCACTTTATTTAAGTCATAGAGAATAACATATTCTTATAACAGTTTCCATCTCACTTCTAATCATAAAGTACTAGTCAGCACTGAGCATAAACTGTGTTATACCCGCAGAGTAGAACAAGAATTCACAATGTAATTATTAAATATGTATATGATATACATTTGTAAAGGATAGGTAAATGTTGGGAAGGTAATGTAGTATCTGTGGGTTTAAATGCCAATGTATACATTAGCTCTGAGAAGCTGGGAGATGTTATATGTGTCTCTATTACAAGGCTTATTATTTATATAGTAATCTAAACTCTAGGGAATATATATATAGTTAAAAATAAGCATAGTGCTTTTAAATGACAAAATAGAGCAGTAGGAAAGGTTACAACATTACTTTCATGCTTTGTTTGAAAACTTTTTTTATGACAGTTTTGCAGTTTCTAGTATGGGAAACAGATATATGCTGATTCACATGTATAAAAATGTTTTTGTTTTTTTTTTACTGAAATTCGACTGTTTCCCGCAGAAAAAATAAGGGAGACAACTTTGAACATTCTCCTTACCTCATGCAGTGCTCTCACGAGCTAATTATTCATTTGGAAAACTTTCTACATTTTGTGGAATCATCTCTTCTCTCTCTGAACTCCCTCGACGATGTGAAACAGCTGGATGACATTATTACCGTACGACGAACATTTCCAGGAAGTGTAGAACTGTATTTTGACTGTAACTTGGTTTAACAGTCTTTTTTGTTTTAAATCAACTGTTATTTACTTAAAAGATCATTTATATGGTCGATGACAAGATTACATATTACAATAACATAATAGCTTCATCTTTTGTGACTTGAAGAAAGGATTACAGAACAGATAAAGGAAGAAAATGTAAAAAGAAAAGAGGTGAGAGAGGAGATGGTTATGAGAAAACTGTGCGAGTATTAAAATGTAAAAATCTATGTGCTTTATTCTTAAATTCTACAAGTGTAAATACTGATGGTAACATTCATTTTTGTATGTATGAATGTATGTGTGTGTGTATATATATATATATATATATGTGTGTGTGTGTGTGTGTGTGTGTATGTGTATGTATATATATATATATATATATATATATATATATATATATGTATCACTGCATACTATGATTATGGTTACCATACTCAAAGTTAATATCTTCACAAATTTGTGCAATCTTTATATTTAAGTGTCATAAGTAAAGTTATGCATATAATTTCAGAATGTTTGTTTGCATAGCAAAGAATTGAATAAGAAAAGTGGTATACTAAAAAGAACTTTGCAAATAGATATCTTATTCTGCCACTAGTGAAAGCGGTTGTATATACATGTGTTTATAGTGACTACATCCCATTTGGGGATGATACAATGTTTATTTAAATAACATACTGTTTATAATTACACTTACGTCTTCTAAATAATCATTCTAAATATAACCATTTACAAGGGATTCTAACTATTTGTTAGCCTTGTTTTACTTTTTTTCTCTCTCTCTCTTTTCTCTCTCTCTCTCTCTCTCTTCCCTCTCGTGTTCACGTATATAAGTTAAATAAAGGGAAGAGATATAACGAGAGTTACAAACATGTTAATACAAAATAGAATTACATTTAAACAAACCATGGTTTGAACAATAACATTGTGTCCTGGATAACGTATTATATCTGATAGCCTAATAGAAATGTTGTTTATACACACAACCTCTGTTATCTATATTAATAGTAAGACAGTGAGCTAAATTACTTAGTCCTTTTAAATAATCTGTTAGACATTTGTCTTATTTTGGAATGTAAATCATATTTTGAATCTGTTAAGTTACATAGGTTTCTTATTAGATATGATATCTATGAACGTATAAACCTTCCAGATAACACTATATTAGGACAATTAATGATTTCATTAGAATTTGGCTATCTTAATGTTTCTAACTTAAAGTATATAAAGTATGTTATTAGTGGAGTTTGTACTCTGTTGTTACAGTTTAGGGGTTGATCTCAGTGACAGACTGTTTGTTTTTATCTAGTGTATGCAATATTTTTTTTTAAAAAAAAGTTTTTTGACATCTAGAGTAGCTTATTTACAGACAATATAGGAAATAAAGCTCAAGGAATACATTTTTTTCCTAAAGACATGAGATTTAATATTTTTACTAGGAACAAATTCACTTTTTTGTGGAAATTTTCACATTATACATATGATATTGATATGTTGCTAACACATCTTTCAGGTACAATTACATAATATGACTATGTTGAAAGGTATGTCACTTAACATAAATGGTTTGAACAATCCGTATAAAAGAAATAATTTATTTAAATATCTAGCTTTTCATAAACCTAATATAGTATTTTTACAAGAAACCCATTTAACAAAAGCTACTACTAAATTTCTAGATACAAATAAATACACAAATATAGTAAGCTCAGAGTGTATGAAAAAAAGAGGTGTAGCAATATTGTGGAACAAAACATTACCATTACCCAGAATAATCAAAACATACCAAGACAATAAAGGTTTGCTTTGCTTGGCTGTAATTGAGAAACTATATACATTAATAAACAGCTATTGGTTACCTGGTATTGGTACTAATACTATTAGACACATATTGAATCAAATAGTTTCACTATCTGAGGGACATATGGCAGGTGACTACAACTGTATCTTAAATCCTAAAGATACAACCACTTCAGGAAAAAGAAAAATTGCAGCACTAGCTAAACAACTTATAAATTTCATAGACTTATACCTACTCAAAGACATATATCATTTTGTGGATCATAAATTACAATACATGTTCTATTCAAATAGATGTAAAACACATTCTAGAATTGATAGAATATTTATTTCCACACAGATAATGAATAACCTGACCAATAGCAAAATTATATCCTGCCCAATCTTGGACCATAATACTATCATATTTGAATTTAATATTAATAACACTCATAGTGTCCAAATTAAAAGGATTCCAGCATATCTCACACAACTTAAGGATTTTCAATTATTCATAACAGAAGAGACACAAAACTTCATTAATATAAACTCAGCATCAGACACACGATATATTTATTTGGGATGCCCTAAAAGCATATTTATATGGACAAATAAACAAATGGTTTCATAATAAGATGAACATATGGGATAAAGATATAAGAATAATACAGGATAAACTGGACTCACTATACACAAATAATAAAGACAACCTGTCTTCAAAGAATATAAGGGATGAGATATACAAACTAAATGAGGAATATAGATCTATCCTACATCATAAAACAAAGATAACACTAGAAAAATATAGGTATCTTGCCTATTTCGTAAATCCTAAACAACTATCAAACCTTAAGAATAAGACCAAAAGATTAAATAAATATAATTATATTAAAGAAATACATTCTGCAAAAAAGAAAAGAGAAGTACATAGTATACAAGATATATTAGAAGAGTTTAGATGTCACTTCCATGAAATTAATCAAGCCACACAACAAATTCAAACACAAGATAACATAAGAGATTATATTAACAAGAATATATATAATAAACTAAACAAACAACAAATAGAAGATATTGATAAACAAATTACTTTATCAGATATATAAAGTCAAGTAAGCAAGCTTAAACTAAACAAAGCTCCAGGTAACGATGGAATTATTCCTGAAATATATAAGATAATTCCCAAAATTTCCTTACTACACAAACCATATAATTCGGCACAAAATGATAATATTACACCCCCATCCTGGAAATATACATTTATATCCCCTATTTTAAAATCAAATAAAGACCCAAAATTCTGTTCCTCATACAGACCAATATCTTTACTGAATATCAATTATAAGATGTTTATGAATATATTTTCAGAAAGATTGAAGAAATTCTTACCCCACTTAATAGACAAAGACTAGACAGGATTTATAACTAACAGAAGTACTTTTGATAATATAAAATGAATCTTAGCTATTATAGACTTCTCACAAAGGAAGAAATATTACTTCATCCTTGCTAATCCATTGTATTTCATGATTCACTATTCCTACATCATCCAACCTTCTCTCCCTCTCATTCTCTTCATTCATCAACCCCTCAAAGTACTCTTTCCATCTCCTCAACACACTCTCCTCGCTTGTGAGTACGTTTCCCTCATTATCCTTTATCACCTTTACCTGCTGCACATCTTTCCTAATTCGGT